>NC_089586.1:119023797-119323797 GCF_019320115.1 Miscanthus floridulus | reverse complement strand
GATTTATGCATTAATTCTACTTCTGTCCAACGGTGATATAGAATTAGTGTGTAAGAACAGTTGTCAAAGTTAATGATTTATGCATCAATTCTATTTCTGTCCAACAGGAATGTAGAATTAGTGTGTAAGAACAATTGTGAAAGTTAATGAGTTATACATTAATTCTATTTCTGCCCAACGGTGATGTAGAATTAGTGTATAAGAATAATTATAGGAAAAAGTCTACTTCACTCCCCACCTTTTATACTTGGTCTACTTCACCCCTCAACTATGAAACCGTCTATTTTACCCCCTCAACTTTAAAAAACCGTCTATTTTACCCCCTGGGAGGTTTTTCAGCGGCGGTTTTGCTACAGTAACAGCGGGTTTTGCTACAGTACATTGGTTTGCTACAGTGTCAGCAGTTTTGAATTTCCTTTTTTTATTTATTTTTGATGAATTTTTGAAAAATCATAGTAAATCATAGAAAAATCATAAAATGAAAAATCTAATTTTATTGGACTTCACATGAGTAGATCTACACAATGAATATATAATACAGTATGCTTTAGTACAATTTTTTTTTAGCTTTAGATTAATTGGAAAATCCAATTTTGTGGTGAAATTAATTAGAATAATTCATAGCTGCAGCTTCTATGATCCAATTATGGTGAAATTTTTATGCTACGCTAATTATTGTATGCTTGAACTATAGTAAAAATTTCGTACTCATTGGACCATGTATAACTTAGTTATAGATAAATTCTAATTAATTTCACCATAAAATTGGATTTTCCAATTAATCTAAAGCTACAAAAAAAAATTGTACTAAAACATACTGTATTATATATTCATTGTGTAGATCTACTCATGTGGAGTCCAATAAAATTAGATTTTTTATTTTATGATTTTTCTATGATTTACTATGATTTTTCAAAAAATTCAACGAAAAAAAAAAAAAGAAAATTCAAAACTACCGACACTGTAGCAAACCACCGTTACTAAAGCATACTGTATTATATATTCATTGTGTAGATCTACTCATGTGGAGTCCAATAAAATTAGATTTTTCATTTTATGATTTTTCTATGATTTACTATGATTTTTCAAAAAATTCACCAAAAATAAATAAAAAAAAGAAAATTCAAAACCGGCGACACTGTAGCAAACCCGCTGTTACTGTAGCAAAACCGCCGCTGAAAACCGCCCAGGGGGTAAAATAGACGGTTTTAGTAAGTTGAGGGAGTAAAACAGACGGTTTCATAGTTGAGGGGGTGAAGTAGACCAAGTATGAAAGATGGGAGGGTGAAGTAGACTTTTTCCAATAATTATATGTTTTGATTTTGACCAACGTTGGAATCAAGACATGCAAATGGTGTTAATTTTATGTTAAGAAAAGTTTTGACCTGGTTTTTATCTTATCTAAGGTGGACTGGGTAGTCATCTCACCATGTTCCACTGAGTTTGTGGCACCGGTGAGGGAGACAAAAGAGAATAATGCCTTTTGGGCAACTAAAGAAAGGGATTTTACATCCCAAAAGATATCCTATGGCTTTTGAGCATAGGAAGTGGGTCACTGCAATAAGAAATATTTACATGGCACAACCGAAAGGTTTTGTCATAGAAAAAAAGAACGAATGGGATGTCGCCTAAAGAAATCCATTTATATATTAAAACAAGCTTCAAAACAGTGGTACTTGAAGTTTGATCAGACAATAAAAAATTTTGGATTTAAAGAGAATATAGAGGACAATTGTGTCAATACAAAGTTTAAGAATGGGAAGTTTATCTTCCTTGTCCTATATGTAGATGATATCTTACTTGCTAGTAGTGATGTCAGTTTACTACTAGAGACAAAGAAATTTGATATGAAAGATCTTGACGAAGCCTCGTTCATTCTAGGGATCAAGATTCACCGAGATAGAAGAAAAAGGGTATAAGGACTATCACAAAAGGCATACATGGAAAAGATCTTAAAGAAATTCAGTATGCATAAATGTAGTCCCTCACCTGCTCCTATAGTCAAGGGCGATAGATATAGAGATTTTCAATGCCCCAGAAACCAATATGAGCTCAATCCATAAAGTGAAAGTTGTTCCATATGCTTTAGCTATCGGAAGCTTGCAACATGCTCAAGTATGTACGCGCCCTGACTTGACATTTGTTACCGGGTTTTACTTGGCAGATTCTAGAGTAATTCTGGAATAGAACACTGAAATTAGTAAAGAAAGTCTTGCATTATTTGCAAGGAACGAAAGGCCTCATGATGACATATAGAAGATCTGATTCACTCCATATGGTGGGATATTCAGATTCTGATTATACGAGAGTGAATGTATATCCAGATATGGATTTTCTATCATCTCGCAAAGGGAGGCTATTTCATGGAAAAGCTCAAAGCAAACTGTCACTATATCGTCCACAATGTATGACAGTTTGTAGCGTGTTATGAGGCAATGGGCAGGTGAACTAACTAACGAAGTTCATACTCGGTTTGAAGATGGCTGACGACATCTATAGACCACTAAAGCAATACTGTGATTATAATCTGGTAGTACAAGATGCTCACAACATAAGTCAAATGGTGCTGCCAAACACATTGATATAGAGTATTATGTTGTGAAAGATAAAGTCTGAAATCAAGTCATAAGTCTTGAACATATAAGTACAGAAAGGATGCTCACGGATCCGTATACAAAAGGCTTACCACCCAACATGTTCAGAGAACATGCCCAATATATTCAGAGAACATGGTGTTCAGAGAACATATAGCTAGCATGAGTTTAAGGGAAAACCTAAAATTCTTGAACAAAAGAAGATCCAAAGATTAGTATCTATTTCAGAACAGAGTAGTATGTTGTTGCTGTTAAATCTATCGGCAACGGATCGGGATGATGAGACATACTCTATGCGTTAATCTGTAATGGAATGAACAAAAGTAAATGATATGAAATTGAAAGATGGAATGAGATAAGGGGGAGAATGTTAGTTGATCTCCACCAATAGGCCCAACGGCCTATTGGGCCCTTGCCTTTGCTCCCTGATCGGGGGAGCCTAACCCTAACTGGTTGGTGGGCCCCTGTCGCACAACACATATATATAGAGGAGTGGAAAACTAGGCTCAGGTCATGAGGTTGAACGGAGCCGCCATCCCACCTATAGAAAACCCAGCTCCGATACCATTATTAGAATCGATGATTACCTCTCTGTGTGTAACCGTAGATCCGGTAAGTCTCCTCACCGGCCGCGTCGAGCACTGGCGTCCGCGAGGACTACACCGAGCCGGAGCTGTCTCTACACTGGACGCCTACTACACCGCGGCACCGGCGTCTACGCGTCACAACAGAGAAAGGCGAGGAGGCTTACCGGATCTACGGTTACATACAGAGAGGTAATCATCGATTCTAATAGTTCCTTCCCATTAATGACAAGCTATGTGTTGCGGACATTATATAAACTCCTGAAATCTCTAAAAAGGTCTCACGGGTATATATGTGTGCGCCCTATACTTCAGCTAATTTTCATGCATGGCCGTGACATCCGGCCGACATACTCATTACTTTATTAATGGCGAGCTTCAGTACTTCATGTATTCTGGTTTTCGTTTTCAATATTGTGCAATGCTGGAAGGCTATTGGTCTTATCAGACCAGCCAGCCGGCTGATCCCCTCTCAATATACTATTTATCAAATTAGTCAAACAATATCTTTCTCTCACAACAAACCAGCCAGAACAGTATTTTCAGTCAAGTTTCAGATCAACAAACGGGGCTAGCAAACATAGTCTAAATGCTATTTCATGCTGCAAGTCACGACATATAATTTATCATTTGTCTAGTACCGCCGAGGCTAGAGGAATCATGGTCAAGTACCAACGAGGCAAGGTCACTGCTTCATATACACGTCCTAATTAACGAGATCGGACATCTTGTTACCGGGCATTAACGAGGCACACACGTTCATATTAACGAAGGACGGCGTACATGGTTAGACACCGACGAGGTAAAAGTCATCCCCTTCATCAACAACATATTCCATTTTACTCCGATGTGACGATGACGATGTCACGACCGAGCTTGAGCGACGTAAAGCCACCCATAATTACTACGCCATATATCGCATAAGGTTGATGACGAGCAATCAGATATATGATGACCATAAAGCGCAGCTTAATCGGAGGTTTTCCGCGAGTTTGTCTTGCGGATGTAATTAACCGCATGTGCCTAATAGGCCTCGGGAATCAGCGAACTACACAATTTTCTACAAGTCAGACCTCTCCTCAAGCATGACGCTGAAGACGGAAGAAGATATTTTTTTCGTTGATCATGTATTTTGTATATTCAAGAAAGAATTAATGAAATATGTGATTCTCGAATATGTGTGCATGTGTCTCCTTTGCATTACATTTATTTTATTCATGTCATTGTTCGGTTTTCGACCAAATAGCTAGACAAATAAAGTAGAAGTGACGGTTAAAACAAGCTGATCTGATCCAGCTTCTGCTTTTTAGCACAAATAAAAGTTGTAAGAATAAGCGTGACCAGAATAAGCTATAGAAAAAAAATAACATTTTGGCTATTGATTTCAGCTAATTTTGGTGGTAATCAGCTTATAAGCCGTCGAAGGACGTGCAAACACAGGGTTGAATATCGAAATTTCTCCACACACAACAAAACTCTCCAACCAGGTCGGGGTCGCCCGTCTTCGTCGCCGCCAGCCACGATGCTCCGCTTCCGAATCCACCTCCTTGCCGCCGTCCGCGCCGCCTCACCTCTCCACGCTGGCTCCTCCCACCACTACCTCCTCTACAGCACCACCACCACCACGCCCGCCTCTCAGTTCGTCGTCGAGGACTACCTCACCAGCAGCTGTGGCCTGACGCCAGCGAAGGGCCGCAAGGCCTCCAGACTCTTGTCCCGCCTCAAGTCCCCCGCAAATCCAGACGCTGTCCGGGCCTTCCTCGCCGGTATCGGCGTCTCCAAAGCCGACCTCACCGCCGGAATGGCCCGGGACCCGCGGTTCCTCTGCTCCAATGTGGACAAAACCCTAACCCCCTGCATTGCCCAGCTCCGCGACATCGGCCTCTCCCCGCCCCAGATCTCCAGTCTCATCTCCGTCGCCCCCCGTGTCTTACTGTGTCCGGGTATGGTCAACCGCCTCGCATTCTACCTCTCTTTCTTGGGCTCCTACGACAAGTTACACACCACCCTCAGGAGGACCATGTACCTGCTCAGTCAAAATCTCGAGCGTGTTGTCAAACCTAATATGGCGTTACTGCGACAGTCCGGCCTAGCTGATTCTGAAATTGCTAAGCTCGTTTTGCGCGCCCCACGCTTATTTGCATTGGAGACAGGCCGTGTCAAGGAAATTGTGGTGTGTGCAGACATGCTTGGTGTGCCACGCAGTTCAGGAATATTCAAGTATGCCCTTGCTTCCATCTCCAGCATAAGTCCTGGGAAATTAAATGATAGGTCAGATTTCTTGAAGAAGACTCTTGGATGCTCTCAGGCTGAGTTGGGCGCTGCTGTGCGGAAGTTCCCAAACGTTCTGAATTTTTCAGAGGGCAGGCTGAGTCGTGTGGTAGATTTCCTGAAGACGGAGGTTGGTCTGGATTCCAAGTACATAGTGCGTAGGCCAGCAGTCCTCGGCTATAGCTTGCCAAGGCGTCTTATGCCCCGGCATTATGTGCTAAAAGCTCTTAAGGCGAAGGGCTTGGTGGCGAAAGATGTTGACTTCTATGGAACAATTTCTCCAAATGAGAAAATATTCTCCAAGAGGTTTCTTGATCCTTACAAGGACAGTTTTCCAGGGCTTGCAGATGCTTATGCTGCCGCTTGTGCAGGCCAAGTTCCTCCTGTAATCCAACCATGATAGACTGAAATGGAAACATCCTGACACTAAATCGTTCTCATTTCAATTTTATTTCTAGTGACTTTATTATTCATGACATGATTAAGCTTGTACCCTGGTGGCATTACAAGCATTTACCCAAAGTTTGCTTATCTGCTGCATGGCTTGCTCATCTTGTTTGGATAAATAGTGTTTCTTCCCGTCTTCTTATAGGCATGCTTCTGAATTCTTTTCTTTTAGCTGGCGAATCTTTAGACTCGACTGGTTTCTAGTGCGTAGTTATGATTTATGTAATATATCCAATTGATTTCGAGATACTAGACTGCTTGCTAATATTTTCTCTCCCTGGTTGTGATGTCCTACTTCTATATGTTTGCTGGTCTCAATGCTTTGTTGGAACATATTTTTCACCATAATTCCAAAACTGTGATTGTTCTCTCTTTGTAGTTGTTTTTAAAGAACTTACTCATTTATCCCAGGAACAACTTGTCATCTGGCACAGTGAGATTCTATGAACTGCAGCTGGTGCATGATATGAAGTTCTTTTTTATGCTGCTTCTTTTCTACCTTTTTATTGTGCATTTGTGTGAAATACTTAAGTCCTCACTTATTGATATGTTAAGTTTTAGTTCTGCAATGGAATGACTACTTGGCACTATTTGTATATTGTCTTTGAGAAGCTGATTGATAGTCCGATAACTAAGCACCTGGTTTTTTTAGTATGTACTATTTTTCATTCCTCACCTTCTGTGTAGAGTATGGATTACTAGCCACAACCATAATTGCAAGAGTGATCCTGTAAGTCATTGAATTAAAACCAACTAGTCATTGAATTAAAGCCAACTGAAGCAAGTCAAGTTCAGTGCAATTAGAACAGTATAGCATGACAGAAGAGTTGAAGCAGACAACTCTGGCAACATGACAATACCTCAGTTAATGGTACCACACCACCAATAGCGGTATCATGTTCAATAGTTGTTCGTGACATTGCTCCAGCAATTTCATTCTAGTTGTACGTTGTACCACACCTAACACTGTATTGGAGAAACTTATGCTTGTGTTGAGGCCTGATCTTAATTTCCTGCTCCATAATCCAAAGAATTCTAATATGATGGAGCTGATCCTTAAGCTGCTTCTTCAATACTCTGTTGGTACTTAATTGCGTGTGTGTGAGCATATTTTGTTTTTTGTTTTTCTCTATCCACATATTTAGTTTTAAAAAGTTGATCTCTCTCTCTCTCTCCCACCTCTCATATTGTTTCTGTTGGAGATGACTGAAGATTGGATAATGCTGGAAGGATATCATCTTTCATGATCATGTGGCTTGTTGCACACTTCCATGCTTAGCGTATAGTTTCCATTTATTTGGTCCTTTATTTCTTGAATTGCAGTGTATTCAAGCTAAGAATGTGCTGTGTATCTCTAGAGTAATGCTATAGTGAAACCACTTTTGCTACAGTTGCAACATGAGCAAGAGTTAGGACTGCTAAAAGGGCTAAAAGTTATCCATGCCTTGATTGCCCGTATAGCTTTGGTCGCATCATCGAGGTATTTAGGACTTAGGTGACCTAACTTGGGCTGTCTGCTGCTTATACTTTTCCTGCTTTGCTCTGTTTACCCATTATGTTGGCTGCTGCCGTTTTTTTTTTAACTGAGGCTGCTTGTTTTGATAATGGGTGTTTCTTCCAGTCTTGTTAGAAGCGCGCTGCCAAATTATTTTGCATGGTATGAATCCCTCATATTATACCTTATCAGTTTTTAGTTAAAGGAATGATTATTAATTTATCACCCAATGGTAGAAATATCATGTGCTGCATGTGCTACTTTAATTTCTCTGTTGGAACCTACGTTTCACCGTCTGAAAGTTCCCTTTTATTTGTTTAGTTAGAAGTTGTTAAACTGTACTTTTGTCATCGGGCACTGAAAGTTCCCCGTGCACGCTGGATTGAAAAATATCAGTTATTTGTGCTTCTAGTATTCTGCCTCTGTTTGGGCAGTTGTATGAAGTGTTCAATTCCTCACCTTCTGATACTGCAGTAGAAATGATTACTTGACACATGCACTGATCCACTGAAGATATGCTTTTCTTTATGATCAAACCATTAACAACCTGCCCCATAAGGCCATAAGCCTTTTGGGAGTTGCCTGGTGCCTCTAAGCCAAAAAACTAAGCTAGACAGTCTTAACATTATCTGACGATTCCATTATATATTGCTTTATATTTTGCTCATAGTTAATATAGGGTGTTCTAGCATATTTCATTTTATGTTTTAAATTAGCTAGTCAACTGTATAACCTCTTGGGGGTTGACACAAAAGTTCCCATTGTTTCTGTTGGAGTTGGACACAAGAAACTTCGCTTTCCTTGTTTTACTTTCACCATCACGTGACTTGACTTGTTTTTGCTGAAATTCACTTCTATGTTCTAGCAATTGCGTTTCCATTAATTTTGATGTTGTTTCTTGAATCACAGTGCCTTCAAGGTTGGCATGCTTTTTTATCACGGCTTTTCTCATGTTAAACGTTCTGACGAAGTGAACGCTGGAGCTCATAAGACTTCTCCTTGTGCCCTGGTCCGTAGCCAATTTCATTCAGTCTCAATGAATACGGAGTTATGAATCGGAGCTGCAAATTTCATTTCATTCTGTCCTAAATAGGCCCCTACTCGAAGGGTTGAGTCTTTTTACTGGGCCGGCCCACTAACGAAACCCCAGCTTTGCTCAGGGTCTCGGCCGCACGCGAGCTAGCGCACAGCGGGCGTCGCGGCTGGCGGCGAATGGCGATGCTGCGCCTCCGAATCCGAAGCCTCCTCTCCGCCGTCCATGCCCGTGCACCCTCCTCGCTCCACCCCTTTCACCTCCTCTCCACCGCGACCGCGCCCCCTGGCCGCTTTGTCGCCGAAGACTTCCTCGTCACCAGCTGCGGTCTTGCGCCCGCCCTAGCCCTCAGAGCCTCCAGACACATCGCCCACCTCAAGTGTTCCTCAAACCCCAAGGCTGTCATCGCCTTCTTCGCGGATAGCGGCCTCACAAAACCCGAGGTCGCCGCTGCAATAGCCAGGGAGCCGCGCCTCCTCTGCTGCATGGAGAAAACCTTAAGGCCACGCCTTGCCCAGCTCCGCGACATCGGTCTTTCCCCGCCTTCTACCTATCTTTCTTGGGCTCCTGAGTGCCGGCCCTAGGGTTAGGGTACGAGATGCGACGTCCGAGAGCCTAAGCGGAGGAGAGGCCCAAACCCAGGTATATAAACCCTCAGGTCCTATAGTTCATTAGGCATTAGCAAACTAATGAGAAGAGAGACATATAATTGGGAAGTCATCCAAAAAGGCAATATTCAGTTTCCTTTCCTCACGGCCCTCGGGCAGAGAGAAGACGAGGAGTCACGCTGCACATAGCACACTCTGATCGTGAGTTCGCGACGTGCGCCTTACACACGCGGAGCTGACGAGTCGCGCCGCCGTGAAGAGCTAGACTACCGGAGACATGGATACGGTGCACGAGGACGGCGACCAGGTAGGGCTCCATGACGACAACATCTTGATTCTTGGCTTCTTACGAATTGCGATCACCGATCAGTTGTTTGGGTCAAAGGTATTTTTTTATTTTTATTTTTAATCCAATTTAATTATTTGTATAATATTTCAGATTTCTAGTACTTTGTACCCATATAGTCATATTTTTCTTCTAATTTAGGTGTTAGAATTTTAGAATGTTACATAAGAAATATTTGTCATGGGTGAGAAAAGAAAACGAATATATTGCTTTTTTAATCTACATGGTTCCTCGATAATTATCATACATCTACAAATATATTGTCTAATCTACATTGTTCCTCGATAATTATCAGACATGTTAAATTAAAAATATGTTATTGAATTTGCTTTCGTTTTGCAAGTAAAATTAGTGTATATATATTATAAGATTTTATACATGATCAAGCGGGACTGTTACGACGAGATCGCCAGAGGGCCCTTAAAATCCTAGGACTGGCATTGCTCCTGACAGAATCCCGATCACAGCAAGAGCAAAAGAGAGTGGATGAACGCACGCGAACGCAGGTGGAACACAAGTGATTTTGGTACTGCAAAGCAGCAGCTTTTCTGTTGATTGAACTCGCATTAAGAAGTCATTACATGCAGGTTTACATGGCCAGCAATGGCCGAGTCAGTTGGGGCACGCTCGTGCTCAGTCACCGCCATCCCGATGGCCTAGGACGTGCCGCAGGTAGGGATGAAAAACGGATCGGATATGGACGGATATCACCGATATTATATTTATTTTTATATTTCTGTTCGGATTTGGATTTGAATACGGATAGTGTCAACTATGTCGGATAGGATACGATTGGATATCGACATCATAAATATGCGATTTGAGTATTCAGATACGGATACGGTATCGGATGTTGGATATCCGGACTCGGATACAGACAGATCTCAACCCTTTAAACGGATTCGGTTTCGAATACGGTCGAAAAATATCCGTACCGTTTTTATCCCTAGCCGCAGGACATGCACAGCTTGGTCACCGTGCGCACTAGCCACGCAACTAGCACAGCCACAGCGCTAGTCAGCTTGATCTCTATCCTAGCTAAGATTAGCCAATAGCTAAGTATAGACTATGTGTTCAGGAATTATTCAAACAATCTCCTCCTAAATCCTGAACACCTACGCTAACTTTACCATGCCAATCCTGTGACGGAGTTCCTGGAAGCGAACATGGCCAAGCCCCTTGGTGAGGATGTCGCTGAGCTACAGCTCGGTGCCGATGAACTCGACGTCGATGAGCTTGTTGTCGCAGCACTCCCGGATGAAATGGAACTTAATATCAATGTGCTTACTCCGATCGTGATGCACATGATTCTTCATCAGTGCGAGGGTGGATTTGTTGTCCACCATGACCTTGGCCACGAGGATTTTGCCGCCAATGAGCTCAGCCAGCAGGCGAGCCGGCCAAACCCCCTCGCACGCAGCTCCCGCGGCCGCTATGTACTCTGCCTCGCATGAGGACAGCACGACCACCCTTTGCTTTGCTGACTGCCATGCAATTGGCCCACCGGCAAGGAAGAACATGAGCCCGCTGGTGCTCTTCCGATCGTTGATGTCACCTGCAAGGTCGCTGTCGGAGTAGCCCAGCAGTGTTGGCGAGGCTTCTTTCTTCCCTCCGGGGTGATAATGCACTCCCTAGTGCATCATGCCTGCCACATAGCGGAGGACACGCTTGACGGCCGCCATGTGCTCTTAACACGGCGCCTCCATGAACCGGCTCAGGTAGCCCACCACGAACGCCAGATCAAATCTGGAGTTACATAGATACCTGAGGCTCCCGATTACGCTGCGGTACTCGGTGGCGTCCACGTTCGACGTTGTGCCCTCCTTGAGTAGCTTCAGCTTAAGCTCCATGGGAGTGGCGCTAGGATTGCAAGCAGCCATCCCTGCCTTTTCTAGTATCTTGGCGGCGTAAGCACCTTGCCGAAGCGTGATCCCGTCAGCTCCCTACGAGACCTCCAGGCTGAGGTAGTAGGAGAGTGGCCCAAGGTCACTCATGCGGAAGGTGCTCCTCATCTGCGCCTTGAACTTGGACACAACACCTGCATCGCCACCGGTTATGATTAAGTCATCGACGTACACTCCTATGATCAGGCGCCCTCCTCCTTTTCCACGGGTGTGCATCCCGTTCTCGTTGATGCAGCAACTGAAGCCGAGCGCCATGAGAGAGGCGTCGAGCTTCTGGTTCCATGCTCGTGGAGCTTGACGTAGACCGTACAACACCTTGTGGAGTCGGAGCACCTTGTGCTTGTGCTTGTCATCGATGAACTCGGGCGGCTGCTGAACGTATACCTCCTCCTAGAGTTCACCATTCAAGAATGCTGATTTCATGTCCATGTGATGGATGGACCACTCGTAGTGCACGGTGATGGCGAGGAGCAGCCGCACCGACTCCAGACGGGCGACGAGGGTGAACACCTCCTCGAAGTCGATGCCGGGGCGCTGTACGTAGCCCTTGGCGATGAGACGGGCTTTGTACTTGACGATGCCGCTGTTCTCGTCACGCTTGACTTTGTATACCCACTTCAAACCGATGACGCGATGTCCGCGCGGGAGCTCCACCAGTGGCCAAGTGTCGTTGTCGTGGATGGACTTCATCTCCTCCTCCATCGCAGCAGGCCAATTTGGGTCAACGTCCGCTTCCTTCAACGATTTGGGCTCTTCCACGCTGACACCGTGTAGCTCGGTCTCCACAGCATCACGGTGCGCCAGCCCGGGCACTGCATCCGTGCCAAGGATGTTGTCCAGCGTTCGGTACCGGTGCTCCTCCTCCTCCTCATCATCAGCATCAAGGTTTGGGTCAGTGCTGAGCGGCGTCGCGAACTCGACCTGCATCCCCGTGGGGGCGATTGGAGAGGCGGGTGACGGTGAGGCCGGTACGAGTGGTTTCGGTGATGGTGTGGGCACAGGCGATGTCGAGCTTGGGGGCGGTGCCGCAGCGGGTTGACGCCAGACCTTGTACTCGCACTCCACGGTGAAGGGCTCCTTGTCGGCGCCGGTTGAGGCGTCTCCCTAGTCCCAGCGCGCGCTCTCGTCGAAGACTACATCGCGGGAGATGTGGACGCGCTCCGTGGTGGGGTCGTAGAAGTGGTACGCCTTCGACCTGCCCTCGTAGCCGATGAAGACCACCTTCTGTCCGTGATTGTCAAGCTTGGTGAGGTGCGGACGGAGGCGCTTGATGTAGGCGACACACTCGAAGACCTTAAGGAAGTGCACAGGCGGCTTCTTCCCGTCCCACGCTTGGTACGGGGTCCTCCGGTCGAGCGCGCTGGTCAGCGCTCAGTTGAGGAGGAACACAGCGGTGTGCACCGCCTCACCCCAGAAGTGGTCGGGCATGCCGCGTGCATGCAGGATGCTTCTTGCCATCCCCACGATCATTTGGTTCCGACGCTCCACGACACCGTTTTGCTACGGTGAGTACGGTGCCGAGAAGTGGCGCTTGATCCCTTCACCTATGCAATGTTCACCAAATTCTACTGAGGTGAACTCACCACCATTGTCGGTTCGGAGGACCTTCAGCTTCTTTCCAGTCCCCCGCTCGATGCGGGCCTGGAATGGCATGATCGCGACCAGTGCATCTGCCTTTGTGTGTAGAAGCATGAGCCACATGAAGCGGCTCATGTCGTCGACCAGCAACAAGAAGTAGATGTTCCTAGCCGGGGTCGGTGGTGAGATCGGGCCATAGAGGTCACCATGGATCAGCTTGAGCTCCTCCTTAGCGCGGTACTTCGCAGCCTGGGGGAACGGCGTGCGCTTCTGCTTCACCAAGACACAGTCTTCACAGACTTGATCAACGTGATCGATCGCCGGCAGGCCCTGCACCAGATCCTCCCGTCCCAGCTTGCGCAGCGACTGGAAGTTGAGGTGCCTGTACCGCTCATGCTAGCGCCAGGCGACATCGCCGACACGAGTGGTGAGGCACACCGGGGCCGTGATGTTCATGTCGAGGTAGTAGAGCCGGCTTGGGGAGCGGTGCACCTTCGCGAGGAGTTGTCGCCGCAGATCGTAGAGGCGCAGGATTCCGGACTCGATGTCGACCTTGAACCCATCCTCATCCATCTGGCCGAGGTTGACGATGTTCGTGGTGAGGCGCGGGATGTAGTAGACCCCCATCAAGGCGACGATGTTCCCCGGACTTGCAGGCGAAGACCCTTTTCCTTCGATGGCGACCACCGACCTGTCACCGAACTTGACAGTTCCAGTGACGCCGGTGTTTAGCTCGGCTAAGACGTTCCGTGACCCCTTCATGTGGTTCGTCGCGCCGGTGTCGAGAACCCAGCGGCGAGGTCCCACGGCCTCCACTTCCTCGCTGTTGAGGTGGAGGAGGACCTTGCGTTCGTCGAGGTGGACCCGGGTCTGTGGATCGACAGTAGGCGGCGCCGGCCTTGGAAGTGAAGGGGACTTGGGTGGCGTGGTTACCTCAGTTTCCGCTGCGATGTACATCAGCGCCCCTTCTTCTTCGACCTGCGCGATGTGGGCCGCGTCCTTTTTCTTCCTGCGACAGTCTTTGGCCCAGTGGCCAGTTTTGCCGTTGTTCTTGCAGCGATCGCCGGGTGGTGGCCTCCCGGCACCAGCGTTCTCGCCGCCCACGTTCTGGCTGTCACGGCCATCATGCGATGACGATCCTGCACCGCCGTGCCCGTGTCCGAGCCCTCGGCGCTTCTCGCGGTTGCTGGAGCCTGCGCTGTCGCCGGAGTTCTCCTGCTCACGACGTGCCTTGCGGCGGGCCTCCCAGTCCTCCTCATAGAGCATCAGGCGCCCCATGGCGTCCGTGACCTGCTTCGGCTTGGTGCGCTCCTCGAAGACGCACAGCCTCCCGATCACCTCCTCAACCGTGACGTTGTTCAGGTCGAGGAACATCTCGAGGGAGATCGCTGCCTGATTCAGCCAATCAGGCACCACCTGCAACAACTTCTTTACTACCTCAGCGTCAGTGATGTTGTCGCCGAGGGGGTGAAGATTGTTGGCGAGGTTGCTGATGCGGATGCCGAACTCGTCGACGGACTCGCCTTCCTTGAAGGTGATGTTGCCAAAGTCCCGGCGGAGCTGCTGCGCGCTGGCCTCGCGCGCGCTCTCGTCCCCGATCCACATGTTCTTGACCGCATCCTAGGCCTCCTTCACCGTGTCCTTCCTGGCGAGAGTGTTCCAGAGCTCGGAGGGCACCGAGCGCAGGAGACCCGCCATCGCCTGTCGATCGTCGTGGTCGTCGACGTCGTCGCGCTCCTCCCCGACGCCGTGGTAGAGGCGTCTGGAAATTCACCATCATCACCAATGCCCATTCCGGATAGTTAGTCCGTGTGAGCATCGGCCACGCGACGTTGGCGGACGGCCTCTCGATGATGCGCGGCCTGGCGTCCCGGGTGCGCGATCGGCACGAGTGAGAGCGGCCGCGACGTCGTGGCGAGCGTGAGGACGGAGGGCTCTTCTTCTCGCCAGAGCCATCACCAGAGAGCACCTTCTTGTTGGGCGACTGCGACATGGTGGTGGCGTGATATGGCTCCGATGCCAATTGACAGAATCCCGATCACAACGAGAGCAAGAGAGAGTGGATGAACGCACGCGAACACAGGTGGAACACAAGTGATTTTGGTGCTGCAAAGCGGCAACTTTTCTGTTGATTGAACTTGCATTAAGAAGTCATTACATGCAGGTTTACATGGCCAGCAATGGCCGAGTCAGTTCAGTCACGACGTGCCGCAGGACATGCACAGCTTGGTCACCGTGCGCGCTAGCCACGCAACTAGCACAGCCACAGCGCTAGTCAGCTTGATCTCTATCCTAGCTAAGATTAGCCAATAGCTAAGTATAGACTATGTGTTCAGGAATTATTCAAACAGCTCCTACGACAAGGTGTATAGCGCCCTCAGAAAGACGCCTTTCCTCCTCGCGCGAGACCCGGAGTGTGTGGTCAAACCCAACATGGTGTTCCTGCGGCAGTGCGGCCTAACACACTCTGATATTACCAAGTTCACCTTTTTGATCTTATTGGAGCCAGGGCGTCTCAAGGAAGTTGTGGCGCGCGCCGATAAGCTTGGTGTGCCACGCTACTCAGCTATGTTCAAACATGTTCTCCGTGCCATCAACGACATCAAGCCTGAGAGGATCGATGCAAAGATGGATTTCTTGAAGAAGGTTCTTGGATGCTCTGACAATGAGCTGGGCATTGCAGTCCTCGACAAAAATCCTGACTCTGTCTGATGGCAAGCTGAATTGTACTGTGGAATTCCTGAAGATGGAGGTAGGTCTGAAGGCCGAGTACATTGTGCATAGGCCAGCATTGTTCACCTATAGCATCGAGAGGCGGCTGATGCCACGGCATTATGTCCTAAAGGTTCTGAAGGAGAAGGGGTTGGTGAAGAAAGATCTCGACTTTTTTGCTGCGGTTTCTCTTGTCGAGGAGATATTTGTCAAGAGGTTTATTGAACCTCACAAGGATAGGGTTCCAGGGCTTGCAGATGGCTATGCCGCTGCTTATGCAGAGCAACAACAAAAAAGTTCGTCCTGAGTTCCAACCATGACAGTTTGAAATGGAGATGCTGAATTCCCATTCTGCGTTTCTAGCAGGCATCTGTTGACAAGCTATCATATATATCAAACCATGCTCACTTTAGTTTGGGTTTCTAGTGAATCTTATTACTAAGGCTGTCATTAAGCATGTCCCTTGATAGCATCGCTGAAGCATTTGGGATTCCTGAATTGGGTAGTTTAGTTATCTGTTGCTCGTCTTTGCATGTTGCTTGCTCGTGTAAAGAAGTGTTCGTCTGATCCTGTTATTAGTGTTATATAGATGTGCTGCTAGCTGCGATTGATATGTTGCATTTAGTATGGCTTTATAGCAATATCTCCTATCTATTTAGTAATAAAGGACTGCTTGTTAATAATATCAATGTGACGCCTGCTTCGTTGAGACTTGAGCGTGCTAGTTTCATCACTTTATTGGAGCACAAAATTTCACCAAATTGTAGGCATCCTATTTTATGTGTTTTCAAACAATATTAGTCATTCCGCTTAGGAATATAGAAAAAAAAGAAGTTTTTATCATCTAGCAGAACACTATATCTGTTGCCCCTAGAAGCATGCTGGATTTAAAAGGTATTATTTTCCATATATATATTCTATACAAGGTGAGGCGGCCCAGTTAGTAACTATTACCTAGTTTTAGATAGAACCTTGAAACTTGAAAGATCTAATGAATTCTAACGCGATGTATCTACTCCACAAGTTGTTGCTTTTTTTAGTTTGCTTATATTCCCGAGTCCACAAAAGAATGCAATTCTAGCACAAATACGAAATTAAAATATCTTAAGTTTGACTAACAATATATAAAAAAACATATCAGTATTTATCATATCAAATAAGTATCTTTCGATTTGCCATGAGATATATTTTCATAGTATACTTATTTGGCGTCACATTAATATATGATATTTTTACCTATTTATTTGGTCAAATTTTAGTCACTTTAATCAAGAATGGATCTAGAATTGTATTTTTGTATTTTTTTTCTATGACGGAGGTAATTTAATTGAGGGTGTGCAATCATAGTTTAATCTGTAGCGGTGTAGGCATATAATTACAATTGGTTTCTACCCGTTTGCCACTTAAACTATATTAATCTCTGGTTTAGCACAAAAATTACACTATGTGTCGAACCATCCTCGTTGGGTACGCTAAAGCTGGCAGTGATTGTGCTTCACCACCGGGTCGTAAGTCCAGGACGGGTTAATGTTTGGAGATCGTTATACTTATACCGGCTTTATCCACAGATCGGAAGTGATAGTTGGGATATCACTACCGGTTCAGTTTACCACCCGGTAGTGGTATTTTGCTGCCACTTTTTGGCTTGACCCGGCAACGACATTATGACACCATTGCCGGGTTTTTAGTTGACCCGACAGTGTTATGTGCCATTGGATCCACCGACTATCAATTTAGTTTATTTTCCACTGTTATGATACACCTATCGTGCTTCGTCTACTTATAAATCATGTGTCCGGACGACTGACCTCTTCTAGTCCCATGCAACCACATCCCCACACACCTTTCGAAGATACACTCTTTGAGGAAGGAATCATGTTTCTACAAGAAAGCGGTTCACGAATCCGATAAATAGTTTGAGAGATATTTAGATTCAAATATATAAATTATTGTTAAAATCAACAAAACTACCTGAGCCAAATCAGGGCCAATATTTTGGTCGCCGCGTCCTACCCAGAGTTGCCTTTGTATTTTTTGAAGCAAAAGGTGGCCAATTTTTGTTCAATAATGCTACCGTCCGTCACGTCCGAACAGACCCGCACAGGAACGACTCGACCACGTGGCACCCCTTATCCGCTCGACTCCCTCCCATCCTGTCCCGTGACCCGCCACACTCAGTCTTTCGCCGCTCTGCTCGCCCGCTCCTCCTCCCCGCCCCTTCGCACCCACTCTCTCGTTGCTGCGTCGCGCGCCGTTTCTGCGGCACGCAGCGCTCGCGTGCCGCCGCCCCTCCCTCGATCCCTCCCTCTTTCCGTGACCTCCATGCCACCGGAGAGGAGGGCGACGACCGCGGCTTCCGGCGAGCCGCCCCTCCCTCCCTCCCTCCCTCCCTCCCTCCGTGACCTCCATGCCACCGGAGAGGAGGGGCGGCGACGGCTTCTTCTGGCAAGGTAGGTGGGTCCTTCTTTGGATCTGAGCCCTCCTCCTCCACCTCCTCCTCTAGATCTGAGCTATCCTCCTCCTCCTCTAGATTTGGATCTGAGGGACGCGGCGGTGGCTAGGGTTCCGACGAGCTCTGTTGCAGTAGGCTTTGTTTTGGTGTTGTAACAAGTAATATTTCTTTATTGCATTAGTCTTTTTTTTCCTGATGTTACATCTTGCATTACGCTTTGTTTCTTGTTGTTGCAATAGCGTTGTTTTGTTGTTGCAATAAGCAATTTTTCTTTGTTGCATTAGTCTTTTTTTCTTCTGATGTTGCATCTTGCATTTGCGCTTTGTTTCTTGTTGTTGCAGTAGCTTTGTTTTGCTGTTGCAACAAGTAATTTTTCTTTGTTGCATTAGTCTTTTTTTTATGATGTTGCTTTCTCGCATTGCGCTTTGTTTCTTATTGGTGTGGTAGCTTTGTTTTGTTGTTGCAATAAGTAATTTTTCTTTGTTGTATTAGTCTTTTTTTTCTGACGTTGCTTTCTCGCATTTGCTTTTTGTTCAGTTTTGTTGCAGTAGCTTTTATGGTGTTGCAACAAGTAATATTTCTTTGTTTTATTAGTTTCTTTTTTCTAATCTTGCATCTCGTATTGCAGTAACTTTGTTATGTTGTTGTAGTTGTTTTGTTCTGATGTTGCAGTAGACTTGTTCTGATGTTACATCTCACATTGCGCTTTGTTTGATGTTGCAAACAAGTAATACTTCTGATGGGAGCGCGGTGTGGATGCGACACAACTAGCGTGGGCATGGCGGGGGGATGGGCGGCGCGACAGGATGGCAGGGGGACGGGCTGTGCGGCGGGAGGTCAGGCCGCGAGCGAGCATGGGACAGGTCGTCGGGATCAAAACGAGTCTACTGTTCCGTGGGGCGACGGGCATGGTTTCTTTCGTGGGAGACGGGACACTCGGACGCGAGTCTACTGTTCTGTGGGATGCCGGACGTGGTTTCTTTTCGTGGAGGGCGGCACACTCGGACAGGGCCCGATGTGCTATCGGATGTGGTGCGTCCAGACGCTAGGAGCGCCGTGGCCTGGCTTCCTCGCCACACCATCCAAACATGATCCTAATCCACTTGCACACCCAGACCATTCGATTCCGAGTCCGAGTTCTGTCTGGCGGCGACTACCCGCAGCAGTTAGACATGAGTTCGTTAAGATCGGCAGAGGTATCAACAACATGTAGCCATCTAGGAGACGTGGATTCAGTTATAAATTGTTCCAAGTTCGTAATTCTCCATGCCGCTGGCACTGTTTCGCGAACTCAAATAGTGAAACTGTGATTATCTCCGCTGCTGATCCGCAGCAGTTAGACATGAGTTCGTCAAGATCGCAGAGGTATCAACTATCAACAACATGTAGCCATCTAGAGGAGACGTGGGTTCAGTTGTCTAAATTCTGTTCCAAGTTCATAATTCTGCATGCCGCTGCCGCTGAATCTCGAGTGTTTCGCGAACTCAAACTGTGAAATCGTGGTTGGACTGGACTTTGTAGTTTGTTGATTGGGCCGGCCCAGTAACAAAACCGAAACGTCTTCCGTCTACCACATTGGCCGGAGGAGAGTCGCAGACCACAGCGTCGGCCGCCGCAACCACACGGCGCCGGCGAATAACGAATTAACGATGCTCCGCCTCGGAGGCCACCTCCTTTCCGCTGTCCGCGCCGCCTCGCCTCTCCCCGCCGCATCCTCCCTCCCCCTCCACCGTTTCTTTCTCTACAGCACCACCAACACCACTCCCTCCTCTCAGTTCGTCGTCGAGGACTACCTCACCACCAGCTGCGGCCTGACGCCAGAGCAGGCCGGCAGGGCCTCTAGGTACCTGCCCAGTCTCAAGTCGCCAGACAATCCTGACGCCGTCCGGGCCTTCCTCGCCGGAATCGGCGTCTCCAAAGCCGAGGTCGCCGCCGCAATCTCCAGGGACCCGCGGTTCCTCTGCCACAAGGTGGACATAACCCTATCCCCCCGCATCGCCCAGCTCCGCGACGTCGGCCTTTCCCCACCCCAGATCTCCCGCCTCATTTCCGTCGCCCCCACCATCTTAGTCTTGCCCGGCTTGATCCCCCGGCTCGCATTCTACCTCTCTTTCTTGGGCTCCTACGACAATTTGCACACCGCCCTCAGGAGGAGCATGTACCTGCTCACTCAAAATCTCGAGCGTGTTGTCAAACCCAATATGGCATTCCTGCGACAGTCTGGCCTAACTGATTCTGATATTGCCAAGATCCTTTTGGCCACCCCGAGCATGCTCGCATTGGAGCTAGGCCGTGTCAAGGAAATTTTGGAGTGTGCCGACTTGTTTGGTGTGCCACGCGATTCTGCGATGTTCAAGCACGCCCTCATGTCCATCCGCAATATTAGCCCTCGGAAGATCAGTGCAAGGTCAGATTTCTTGAAGAAGACTATTGGATGCTCTCAGGCTGAGCTGGGCGCTGCTGTGCGTAAGTGGCCAAACGTTCTGAATTTTTCAGAGGGCAGGCTGAGTCGCGTGGTGGATTTTCTGAAGACGAAGGTTGGTCTGGAGCCCGAGTACATTGTGCGTAGGCCAGCAGTGCTCACCTATAGCTTGCCAAGGCGTCTTATGCCCCGGCATTATGTCCTAAAAGCTCTTAAGGTGAAGGGCTTGGTTGAGAAAGATGTTGACTTTTACACAGCCGTTGCTCTGACTGAGAAAAAGTTTATCAAGAGGTTTATTGATCCTTGCAAGAACAGCGCTCCAGGGCTTGCAGATACTTATGCTGCTGCTTGTGCAGGCCAGGTTCCTCCTGTAATCCAACCATGACTGCCTGAAATGGAGACATCTTTTGACATGTTAAATCATTCTCATTTAAGTTTGGTTTTCTTGTGGATAGATTCATCATGCTATGATTAAGATTGTACCTTGGTAGCATCACATGCTTTTGGAAGCCCCAAAGTTTGGGTATCTGCTGCTTTTCGTTCGCCCCTTCACATGGCTTACTCATTTTGCATGCTACTTGTTTGAATAAATAGTGATTCTTCCGGTCTTGTTATAGGCATGCTTTTGAATTCTTTTATTTTAGCTGGCGAATCTTTAGATTCGGCTGGTTTCGATTTATGAATTCCTTATCGATTTATTAGATGTACTAGATTGGTTGCTAATATTTTCACTCCCTCGTGATGATGCCCTAATTCTATATGTTTGCTGGTTTCAATAGTCAATAGTCAATACATTGTTAAAACATAACTTTTCACCGAAGTTCCAAATTGTAGCTGTCCTCTTTCCATAGTTGTTTCTAACGAACTTACCCATTCGTCTCAGTAACAACAGAATATATTTTATCATCTGGCACAGTGAAATTATTTGAACTGCCCCAGGTGCATGCTATGAAATTCTTTTTCATGCTGTTGCTTGCCTAACTTTTTTAGTGTGCAGTTGTATGAAATACTTAACTCCTCACTAATTATATGTTTAGTTTCAGTTCTTCAATGGAATGATTACTTGGCGATATCTGTTTATTGTCTTTGAGAAGCTGGTTGATAGTTCAATTGCTGAGCAGCTGGTTTTAGTGTATACCTTTTTTTTCATTCCTCACCCCCCTGTATAGAGTATGGATTACTAGCCACGGACATAAATGCAAGAGCGAACCTGTAAGTCATTGAACTAAAGCCAGCTGAAGCAAGTAAATTCCAATGCAATCAGAACAACATAGAATGCCAGAGAAGTTGAAGCAGACAATTCTGGTAAAAATGGCAATACCTCAGTTTAATTGTACTACACCACCAATAGCCAGTGGTGAAGCAAGGGAGGGGCTGGAGCCCCCCCCCCCCCCCCCCCCCCCCGCCCCTTAACTTTGTTGTTTTATGTTTTAATATTATACCCTTTAATCTACCATGTAATTAAATAGTAAATGGCCCCCTATTGACATCTCCCCCCTCCCCTCCCCCCTAGACCTAAGTGCTGGTTTCGCCAATAGCAATAGGAGTGCCATGTTCAAGAGTATTTCATCAGTTTACAGAGTCCAGCAGTTTCATTCTTGTTGTACCACACCTACACTGTGTTGGAGAAACAAATGTTTGTGTTGAATTCTGATCTTAAGCTCCTGCTCCAAAATCTAAAGGATTCTAATATGATGGAGATGATTGTTTAAGCTGCTTCTTCAATACTCTGTTGGTGTTTAATTGTGTGTGAGCATATTTTGTTTTATGTTCTCTGTAGCCACATGTTGTGTTAAAAAATGGATTGTTCTCACTCCTACCTTCATGCTGCTACTGTTAATTGTATAGCAAACTCTTGGTTGACCAAAAACATCTCATATTGTCTGGCTGGAGTTGGACTGAAGATTGGATAATTTTGGAAGACTTTAATCTTCCATGATTGTGTGACTCACCCTTGCTCGTTGCACACTTTCAAGCTAGGAATGTGTATCTCTAGAGCACTGCTATGGCAAAACAACTTTTGCTACAGTTGCAGCACTAGCAAGAGTTCGAATTGCTACAGTGATCAGTGACCAAGATCTCAGAGGCTTGATCCAGCAGTTATGAAAAGGAAAAAAAAAACTGTTTTTATTCTTTTTGAGTTTGACACAAAAGCACCCATGTTGTTTCTCGTGGAGCTGGACTGGACTCAAGAATTTTGGATATGTTTGGAAGAATTTTCACTCCTTTTTCTTTCATCGCAAGGCGACTGACTCTTGCATTGTCTAATTCACTCTCTTTTTGTTGGAATTCTACACATTAGTTTCAAACTGAAACTGTCCTCTGCTGTCTTTTTTGGATGTGTTTCCAAACAAATATGGTTAATTGGTTATTGAATTGAGGAATCGCTGAAGATCTTATTGGCCATCTGGCACAGGGAAATGCTATATGTAGATATGTAATTGCCTCTAGAGCATGCTAGATTGAAAATGTAATCCTTCCTCCATCTACTTGTCTACCTGAGATCGAGAAATTGTGTGAAGTGCTTCAGTCCTTGCTCATAATATCTTTTAGCTTGTAGTATGTGGTGTATAACCTGTGCTGTACATGGAAGTTAACATTAAGCAGCTGCTCCATAGATCTGAGAAGATCCCTGCTGTTTTGTTCTTTCAGTAAAGATCTAGAGAATTGTAATTATGTTATATGTTTTAATGCTATAAGGGTCCGCTAGCGTAGTCCCATTTAACGTATGTAGCCGCAGTTGTGCTCTCTTACTTGTCTACGGTTTAGTATTAACCTGCCTTCTCTTTCATCGTTATGTGATGTGACGACTCTACTCGTTGTAAACTTGTAACTTATCTCCGTGGTGTAGCCTTTTGTTTTCATTTATTTCGCTTGCACCGCAAATTCTTGAGCTACAGGGCATGCGTGCTTCAAATGCATTTTGTTGCTTTGTTTGTCATGGTATTGGTAATTCTTAAGTGAATGCTAGAACTCATCAGACTCCATTGCCCTGTCCAGGTCGTATCTAGTTTCATTTGGTTGGTCAACGGTTTTATGCATATATGAAATATGAAATTATGAATTGGGCAAGCCTGGCTTAGTGTTTGGTGTACCGTGTTACTTTGCAAATCAGAAATTATATGTACAGGTGAGAAGGCATCGGGTAGTTATAACCTACTGATTACTGCCCCACATGTACATTTCAACTAAAACTCCGTGCTCACGTTATGGAGTATGTATTACTAACAACAACAAAGCCGCTCACTTGATCAACTAATTTTCACTTTGCTGGCGCAAACACGGAAACCACACACACATTATAAAAACAAACAAACAAACAAACAAACTTGACCTGCTGGGGGTATGGTATGACCTCCCTAGGGCATTGTCATTAAGGTAGAAAATCTCAATCTTGCAGGCTGAGAAAATCCTTGAATCCTGACTTTGTCGATGAGAGGATTTTCTTTAACCAGCTTAAATTTGCTCTCACGGGAAGTTAAAAAAAACTGAATGTGCTACTAAAGCACTTTTGTGCAAACACGGAAACTAGAAGGGGCTGTCTACTTTGTACTCGAGTGATTTGGAACCTGGTGGCGCTCGAGTGAGAGATGCCTGAAAAACACTCGATTAACTGAAAAAGTGGTCAGACGGCAGAATCGAGTGATTCAGTGGCACCAAACACTCGATTCTCATACCGCAGGTTCGGATCAAATGATCAAAATTAGTACAAACGATAGAACATATAGGCCCCGTTGGCTTCACTGAAACAACAAGCCGAAACACTGTTCCGGCCGATTTGTTGTGAAAGAAAAATACTATTTCGACTAAAAAAATAAGTTGAAAAATACGGATTATAAGAGAAACAAACAAGCCATAAAATAAGAAAAATATCTAGATTATTTCTATAAAAGTCAAATTGAAAGATTTAAAAAAAATCAAATAAAACAAAAAAATTAGTCAGATTGTTTCTATGAAAACCAAATTAAAAATTTTTAAAGGAGAATCAAATAAAACATACAGAAAATAAAAAAGCAAAAAAAATAATTAAATAGTTGGTCGAGTAATTTTGACCATTCTTATATTTAAGGACAGTCAATTTACAGTAATTAAACATAAAAGTTACAACTAAATAGAAATAGTAAAATATGATCATTAAGATCCAAATAACTTTGCGACTCTGCATGCTTGGGTCCATGCAGCGAGGTGATTGACGGCGACAGCAGGTCCCTAGTCTCTGGTCTAGTAGTCTAGTACCACACCACATCGCCATGCATCCTGCCGCACGGCACCTGCACCTGGTCGGCTTGTGCATCCTGCCGCACGTGTCGCTAGCTTATTCAGAACTATTGTTTTTACACAGTATCTGTCACATCTAATCTTGCATCACATGAAGTACTAAATATAGACAAAAAAAAAAAAAAACTAATTGCACAGTTAGGTGAGAAATCACGAGACGAAACTTTTGAACCTAATTAGTCTATAATTAGACACTAATTGCCAAATATAAACGAAAATACTATAATAGCCAAAATCCAAAAATTTTTGGATCTAAACGGAGCCTCAAGATTTCAGCATCAGCGAACCGCGTGACTTTCTCAGTACGCACGGCGGCACCTGCATGCACCCACCGAGAGGCGTGCGCCTCCACGGGCCGCACGAACCAGGCACGGGACACGACCACCCTGGCCCACGACCGCTTGGAAGCCTTCAACAGTATCATCGCGTGTGTTGAGAGTGCAAGATCCGACGGCTATTAAATCGAGTGAGGCGAGCCAAAAAATCACCCGAGTGACATGCAGATTTACCGAACCAGAGACCCTCCAAAGGAAGTCGGTGTGAGGTTGAAAGCCTGAACCTGGCTACGCATCATCTCCATTTTGCAGTTAACAGTCGTTGACAGAATCTGCTTATCTGCAAGTTGTAGTAAGAAGCCGGCTTTGCTGTCAGTGTACTATTAGTAGTAGTGAACACCGCAATGTGTACTCCTAATTTTGGGCTCATACGAAGAATATCAACCAGTCCGTTCTTCGTTGGGAATTGGGATATCAAGAACTAATCAAAACCACATTGCACTATTAAATCTTCCCAGTGAGTAAAGTTTGATGCAATCAGATCAATATGGCGTAGCTGAAAAATAAAATTATGGCGCAGACAATTATATAGAAAAATGGCAGTTGTACCACACGTTCACAATAGAAGCACCAGTGTTCAAAAGTTGTTTGTCAGTTTACACAGTTCTTCAGTTTCATGCTTTTATCTAATCTTGTATTAAAGGCATCTAATCCTTTTATCAAAACTGAACTCTACACCGGAGTTGCATATCAGCAGATGCCTTGCTATCTACAGGGATCATCAGCTCTCCGTTTGTCCAGTATCTCACTGATTGATACACTATCCGCTACTGTTCTTCCTTCTCGATAACGGCGGCCTCGTAGATCTTGGCCAAGTTTGGGACTTTGACAAGAAACGGCCTGATGAACTTGGCCACGAAATCCTCCTCCGTGATGGCCGCAATGTTGTTGAAGTCCCTGCCGCGCCACAGCCGCCGCGCCTGCAGCACCCTCATCACCTGGAACCGCGGCACGAGCCGCCCCTCCAGGTCGTACCTCAGCAGCGCCGGGAAGCTGGCGACGCGCTCCGCGTCCATCCCGACCTCCGTGGTCAGGAACTCCCAGTTCCTCCGGATCCGCTCAGCGGAGACCGTCAGCAGCGTCGGCATCTTCGCAGCCGCCGTCTTCACCTGCGCCTCCGTCCACCCGAGCTCGTCCCTGAAGAATGCGGCCTTCCAGGCCAGCCGCTCCGGAGTGGCGCTGAATGCCGCGATGATCGCGTCCTTGAACGCCCGCGTCTTGCGCGGCACGCCGAACTCGTCGGCGCGGGCCAGAACGGTATCGACCTCGTCCGGGCTCGCGACAAGCAGCTTGGAGCAGTAGGATATGGCGAACCAGCCGACGTCGCCATCCGTGAGGGTGCCTTCCTCTTGGAGCAGCGCGATGGTGGACTTGACCGTCCGGAGGTCGGCGGTGAGGAGGCCCGGGTTGCCCTTGAGCGCGGCGACTAGCTTGTCGACGCGACCACGCAGATACGGGAGCCAGAACTGGACACTGGGGACGAGCGCGCGTGAGCGGAACGCGGCCGCGCCGCAGCGCACGACGATAAGGCCCATCTGGTACGTGGTGAACCCGAGCGCGCGGAGCTCGTCCGCGCGCGGCGCGAGCGTCCTTGGCACGCTGCAGGTGAGTATCGTCGGGTCGCGGGCCACTGCGACGGCAATGAGCGGCGGGGAGAGCTCGAGCGCGTCGGCGAGGAAGGCGAGCACGGTGTCGGGCTTCGAGGAAGACCTGATGGCGGAGAGCTCCGGCGCCACTCGCGCGGCCACGTTGGGGTAGAGGTTGCACCTGTTCACGAGGTAGTCTTCGACGGAGAAGGACGAGGGGGCGGTGGCGTCGGCGGACGCGGCGGTGGAAGCCGAGGTGGGGGCGTTGCTGGTGCAGGGGAGGGGGCGGAAACGGGATGGGGACGGCGAGGGGGAGTATGGCAGCGCCGGCGAGGGGAGGACTGGACGCCCCGGGAGGAGGAGCATCGCGGCGACGCCGGCGTGACGCTACCGCGTCGAGATGAGCCCGGGCAGGGGGCTACGGGAATCGGATAGGTGGTGCCTGTGGCTGACAGGTGCGGCGCGGAGATTACCTGCGACGGTAACTGACGAACTGACAATCGTTCAAGCACTATCCGAAGCAAGTTTTACGTTCTCTTCCTTTTCATCCAGGCCTCTTCCCCCCCTTAGGCCCACGATCCGTGGGCCTTAAATGAAAACGTTCTCTTCTTTAAATCCAGCTCGTGGGCCTTAAATGAAAACGTTCTCTTCTTTAAATCCGGGCCTGCGCAAGTTGAGGCCATGAATGAAAAAAAACTGGGGCCTCCTTCTCCATCCTTCTGTCTCCCTAGTGGAGGGCCAGCCGGCCCTTGCCGCCGCCGACGTATTTTTTTTCGTGCCTCCTTGACGAAGCCGAGCCGGCATCTTCTGCGACACCGGCCAGGCCACCACTCCTTTGCTTTGCGGTCCAGCGTCTGAGATGATCAAGCCGTCACAACCTGCAAGCAATAACGCGCCGCCGCACACTTCACACGGCCAGGAAGTTTCGCCGCCTCACGCCCCCGCACCATGACGCTGCCGATGGAAGCCAGCGCCACTAGGAGTATCACCGTGACGTGGAGAACACGGTCCCGGCGAGATCGCGTCTGTCATTAGCCAGAGAGCGCCATCGCACGTGAAGACCCAACCGACCTCAATGTCCATCTGCCGCTCCTGCCGTTGTCCGGTCGTTGGTGAGCCTCCCTGCATCTTCCCTTCGTCTCTCTGACTCAGCGCCTCATGTTCGTTTTCTGCTCATCCGTCCGTCATGCCAGAACTTCCATGCCAAGTGCATGCACCGCCTCATGTGGGAAGTCCGATGCTACTTTGCGTGTCGCCTTGCTGCTGCTTGCGACAGTGGCTGCTGGCCTGGAGAGTAGAAGCTGCCGCTAGGAAAATGATGTTTGCCTACCAGGAACGTACGAACTAGAAGCTGCAAGACGTGCTCCGGGGCAGGTCCCTTCTATAGTTCTATCTTCCATGCATGTTACTTTCTATCTTCCATGTACGTTGCTTTCAGTTAATCAACCCTGTTTTGTTAATTCTCTGCAGCGTGTGTCATGCCGTGTTCTATCTAATAACCCTTGATTAGAATAATAGATGCTATCCTCCTATAGTCCTAACATACATCTTTGATCAACCGTTTCATCCTTTTATTAGTAACGTTTCGGTCTCTTCTTATGTGGTGAGTGGTGACATCATGACTAATCTCTCATGCTGCAGTGAGACTGAGCTTTGAACTGGTTTGACACGAGAAAAGCATCGAGACATGGAATTTTTTGAACGAGTCAAGTATTTGTGAAAATAATTTGATCTTCGTTATCTTAGTTTAGCTTGATAAATAACTATATAATGATTATTAATAAAAAAATAATGCTTGATCGATTTTTAAATTGAATAAATGCTAACTAATTTGAGCCGTCATCATATGCTTGCTACGTTGTGGATGGAATAGGACATCAGATCGCCCGTTAAACAATGGGCAAGAGGCAGGTGACCAAGTTTTGATCCCCAACAAAGCACCGCCAACATGACATTAATGGGTTGGTTGCTTCCTTGCTTCTCTTGTTTAATTTCTGCATTATTGACTATCACCAGGAGGATGACGTAGGGCTCACCATTGCTTCAATTATTTGTAATGCTAAATGGTTTGGCATATTAATTATTAGGAGTTGATTTCGTTGAATCTCTGCAACCAGGTGGTTGCTTCATATGTGAGTTGTTGTTCATGAGGCTACCAAGTGAAGATTGTGATTTGGAAAAAGCAACAATACTACCTGTCGGGTTCATAAACCCGGGGTCCCTCGGGGACCGGCTTCCATGCCAAGGCTCAACCCAAGAGTCTAAAGCAACAGGCCGGAAGGGCGGCCCAGTCACCGACCGGAAGGTCTGGCCGAAGAGGAACAACGCCCGCTCATCGGCTACTTCGGCCCACCTCTCCGACCGGAGCGTTCACTTCGACTCCAGCCGCCTCCGTACGGCCCCTCCGATCGGAAGGCCTGGCCCAAAACACCACTTCCGACTCCGACCCCGCGTCTCCGACCCGGGTTCGCAGGAACCCTGCTCACCGCTCTTCTCCGACCGGCACACTCAGAGCCGACTGGAGCCATCCGACCGGGGACGCCCGCTCGGTGGGAACCAGAAGACGTGCGGAGAAAAGCAAGACAAGGCTCACAAGTCAAAACCACTATACCAGGGACCATACCCTACACGGAACAGTACTCTGCAGCCACCCTAACACAAATAGTATTGTAGGCGCCGACATCTCCCTCTACAGTATTGTAGGGGCCGCTAAAACTCCCATACGGTAAGGCCCCCCACGTGCCTCTGGGCATCGATAGCGGTATGGGCACCAGGATTTACCGTACCAGGTGAACATAGCGAGACTCCTCACATGCCTCTAGGCATCAAACAGTATTTGCAGTTATCGACGTCTACCATCCCTAAAAAAGGCAGCACGACCTCCCGTATGCATCTGACATTCTACAGTGACATCAACAGTGTTGTAGGCACCTACCATTATCTTGTACCCATCGACGCGGGCAACAAGGCTCGGTAGGCATGGGCAACAAGGCTCGGTAGCATACGTACCCTCACCCTCTCACTTGTAAAGCCATCCCCTTTATCTATAAAAGGGGACGCGCCCCCTTCAACAAAGAGAGAACCCTTCTTGAAGATAACAAGCACCGATCAAGTTCACTAGCTCATGACCACAGAACCGCCGGGTTCGGACTCCAAGCACACGCTTGAACACTTAGCTCATAGCGTAGCTCCTGTCGCTCTTGGCCCTTCCGACCGGACCTCCTGTACACCCCTTCTTCCTCCTTCTCGTTTGTAACCCCACTGCAAACTTCGAGCACCTGGGCTCAGGAATAAAGTCACTGATCGACCCAAACTGGACGTAGGGCACGTTGTTTGAACCAGTATAAATCCTGTGTCATTGAGTGCTAGGCCACCTCCGACCACAACGCACAACAAAACTACAAATATTCACTAGTTGGTCACTTTCTGCACCGACACTACCGGTAATCTATATGTTTCTGGTCCGTGGAATGATTAAAAAAATAATGCTTGATTGATTTCTTATTTAATAAATACTAACTAATTTGTAATGGTTTTCAGACGAGCCGCCATCATATTCTTGCTATGCGTTGCGGATGGAACGGGACATCAGATCGCCGGTTAAACAAGGGGCAAGAGGCAGGTGACTGAGTTTTGGTCCCCAGCAAAGCACCGCCAACATGATATAATATAGGGTTGGTTGCTTCCTTTCTTCTCTTGTTTAATTTCTCACCAGGAGGATGACGTAGGGCTGGCCATTGCTTCGATTATTTGTAACGGCATGTTAATTATCCGGAGCTGATTTCATGGAAACTCTGCAACTAGGTGGTTGCTTCAGATGTGAGTTGTCATTCATGAGGTTACGAGTGAAGATTGTGATTGGGCGAAAGCAACAATACTACCAATAATCTATATGTTTCTAACCTGTGGTTTATATATGTTTTAAGTATTTGATTTTATGCAAGAAATGACAGCTATTCGAAGCATGATAATTTGGACTGCGTTGAACATGCAAGACTATGTAGGAGAGAAATATACTCTATGTTGTGTTGTATCAATAGTTTGCATTACATTAATAAAGAAAAATGATTCACAATTATAGAAAATGCATCTTGAAAATTTTATGTTAAATTGACCGTCCGTCATACCATGATTTGATATATATTTATTAGACTATTAATAAATTTATGGTTTGACAAAATTTGCAGTGGGCATCAGAGAACCAAGTATGTACAGTGTAAAACTGACACATGGATAAGATAAATCACCTCCGTAGCCTCTCTGCTAGCCTGATGTGGATCTGCAGAGTAGAGACGAGCAGGCAGTTTCCCGGCGTGGATGTTTGGGGCCTCTGTAGCAGCCACTTCCAATGGAGGATTGGGGCCTCCCTAGCAGCCAATAAGAGCACTGGATCTTCAATGGCAAGCAGGTGCGGGGGCGAGGGGAAGGGCGACGGCAAATCCGATCAGGATCTTCAATGGCAAGCAGGTGCGGGGGCGAGGGGAAGGGCGACAGGAGCGGGGGGGCGAGACGCGGGGGCGAGGGGAAGGGCGGCAGGAGCGGCGGGCGATGGCAAATCTGATCAGGATCTTCAATGGCAAGCAGATGCGGGGGCGAGGGGAAGGGCGGCATGAGCGGGGGGGCGAGCCGCGGGTGCGGGGGAAGAGGCGAGAGGCGTGACGAAGAGGGCGGCGACGGCGGCAGGCACCATCTGGAGCGGTGAATGAGGATCCATTGAGGGGAGCGGTGAATGAGGATTGAGACGCTGAGGTCGGACCGGATCAGCCCGGCGCGGCACAGCGACCCGGCTACAAAATATCATATTCTACAGCCAGAGAAACATATATATATATATATATATATATATATATATATATATATATATATATATATATATATATATATATATATATATATATATATATATGAATTTTTCATAGACCGCACGTGCATTTCCACTAGATTTGTGTTACTTTGACCAGGTCAAAGCTCCCCTTGTATATATATATATATGGTCTTCAGTTTTTTATATGATGGTGTGACAGGACAGCTATAGCTCAACTGCCATAGAAAAACTAGAATTTGTTTTTCTAGAATCATAAATATGGATGGATGTATTACAGGAGAAATTTTCCAATAGGTTGAATCTCGATTTCTTAACAGAAAAAACTGCTTCTGTACAGCACTAAAAGATGACCAGAACCCGAAAATTTGCCTTTCATGGACAGAGAAGCAGAGAAGCTTGATGCAATAGCAAATACTCAAATGAACCTTCCCTACCAAACCGCGCAACCCGCCGCTGCCAGATACGACACATATGGATGAAAACGGTACGGATATTTATTCGACCGTCCGTTCGACCGAACAAATATGAACACTTATCTGGATAGTTACTCGGATATCCAGATTTTTTTTCGGATACGGATAATAAAACGGATATCTTAGGCGGATATCAAATACGGATGTAATATCATCGATATCCGGCGGATATCGGATAATCCGGATATTAAAACGGATATTATCCGGATATTAAAACGGATATTATCCGGATATTATTCAAACTTTCTCAAATGAAAAAATGACCTATATAAGGATTGTAGATCTTGATGAGCTGAACAAACTTGGTATTCAAAACTTTTCAATTTGAGACAATCTAGGGTTCCGAAAACTAGTTTGTAGGCGTCGAAATTTAAAAATCACAAATTTGAACCGTCCAAACTATCTCAAATGGAAAGTTGACCAAAACAACAATTGTAGATCTTGATGAGTTGAACAAACTTGGTATTCAAAACTTTTCAATTTGAAGTCATTTAGAGTTCATAATACTAGAGTCAAAGTGTTGTTTTTTCATTTGACCAAATTTGACTTGGTCAAACTTGCTCAAATGAGACACTAAATGACCTCAGATGAAAAAACTCTGAATACCAAGTTTGATCATCTCAGCAAGATCTACAATTGTTACATAGCTCATTTTCCCATTTGAGAAAGTTTTATCGAACACTAGTCACGAATTCTTGAATCTCATATAGACTTTCTAAAACTATGTCACACACTTCTGAAATTTGAACTACATTTTATTCAAACTTTCTCAAATGAAAAAATAGTCTATATAAGGATTGTAGATCTTGATGAGCTGAACAAACTTGGTATTCAAAACTTTTCAATTTGAGACAATCTAGGGTTCCGAAAACTAGTTTGTAGGCATCGAAATTTAAAAATCACAAATTTTAACCGTCCAAACTATCTCAAATGGAAAGTTGACCAAAACAACAATTGTAGATCTCGATTAGTTTAACAAACTTGGTATTCAAAACTTTTCAATTTGAAGTCATTTAGAGTTCATAATACTAGAGTCAAAGTGTTGTTTTTTCGTTTGACCAAATTTGACTTGGTCAAACTTACTCAAATGAGACACTAAATGACCTCAGATGAAAAAACTCTGAATACCAAGTTTGATCATCTCAGCAAGATCTACAACTGTTACATAGCTCATTTTCCAATTTGAGAAATTTTTATCAAACACTAGTCGCAAATTCTTGAATCTCATATAGACTTTCTAAAACTATGTCACACACTTGTGAAATTTGAACTACATTTTATTCAAACTTTCTCAAATGAAAAAATGGCCTATATAAGGATTGTAGATCTTGATGAGCTGAACAAACTTGGTATTCAAAACTTTTCAATTTGAGACAATCTAGGGTTCCGAAAACTAGTTTGTAGGCGTTGAAATTTAAAAATCACAAATTTAAACCATCCAAACTATCTCAAATGGAAAGTTGACCAAAACAACAATTGTAGATCTTGATGAGTTGAACAAACTTGGTATTCAAAACTTTTCAATTTGAAGTCATTTAGAGTTCATAATACTAGAGTCAAAGTGTTGTTTTTTCATTTGACCAAATTTGACTTGGTCAAACTTGCTCAAATGAGACACTAAATGACCTCAGATGAAAAAACTCTGAATACCAAGTTTGATCACCTCAGCAAGATCTACAATTGTTACATAGCTCATTTTCCCATTTAAGAAAGTTTTATCGAACACTAGTCACGAATTCTTGAATCTCATATAGACTTTCTAAAACTATGTCACACACTTGTGAAATTTGAACTATATTTTGTTCAAACTTTCTCAGATGAAAAATGGTATATATAAGGATTGTATATCTTGATGAGCTGAACAAACTTGGTATTCAAAACTTTTCAATTTGAGACAATCTAGGGTTTTGAAAACTAGTTTATAGGCGTCGAAATTTAAAAATCACAAATTTGAACCGTCCAAACTATCTCAAATGGAAAGTTGACCAAAACAACAATTGTAGATCTTGATGATTTGAACAAACTTGGTATTCAAAACTTTTCAATTTGAAGTCATTTAGAGTTCATAATACTAGAGTCAAAGTGTTGTTTTTTTGTTTGACCAAATTTAAGTTGGTCAAACTTGCTCAAATGAGACACTAAATGACCTCAGATGAAAAAACTCTGAATACCAAGTTTGATCATCTCAGCAAGATCTACAACTGTTACATAGCTCATTTTCCCATTTGAGAAATTTTTATCAAACACTAGTCACAAATTCTTGAATCTCATATAGACTTTCTAAAACTATGTCACACACTTGTGAAATTTGAACTACATTTTATACAAACTTTCTCAAATGAAAAAATGGCCTATATAAGTATTGTAGATCTTGATGAGATGAACAAACTTGGTATTCAAAACTTTTCAATTTGAGACAATCTAGGGTTCCGAAAACTAGTTTGTAGGCATCGAAATTTAAAAATCACAAATTTGAACCGTCCAAACTATCTCAAATGGAAAGTTGACCAAAACAACAATTGTAGATCTTGATGAGTTGAACAAACTTGGTATTCAAAACTTTTCAATTTGAAGTCATTTAGAGTTCATAATACTAGAGTCAAAGTGTTGTTTTTTTATTTGACCAAATTTGACTTGGTAAACTTGCTCAAATGAGACACTAAATGACCTCAGATGAAAAAACTCTGAATACCAAGTTTGATCATCTCAGCAAGATCTACAATTGTTACATAGCTCATTTTCCCATTTGAGAAAGTTTTATCAAACACTAGTCACAAATTTGAACTACATTTTGTTCAAACTTTCTTAAATGAAAAAATGGCCTATATAAGGATTGTATATCTTGAATCCATGACCATGACTCCATGAGACCCATGAAGCCATGAGCTTGGCTATTTCTACTCATGCCGCGAAGATTGGTGCTTGTATGATGTTTGATGTATGATGTATCTGTATCTTTATCTTATTTGTTGCTTTACTCTTTAGTCTTTTGACTTAATCTAGATAGATTATGGACTTATAGAGTGGTGTAATGGTTTGCGCACGTATGATATATATATGCTGCTTTTACTCAATATCCGAATAGATATTTGTATCCGACCTTCTCCGAATCCGATTCATACCGTATTCGATACTCATTATTCGTATCCGTAACCGAGTCAATCCGTATTCGTATATGTATCCGAACGCTATCCGTGTCCGAATCCGAATCTGAACAGAAATATGAAAACAAATATAATATGAGTGATATCCGTTCGTATCCGATCCGTTTTCATCCCTAACGACACATTCTGCTGCCACTAATTAAATGCATCATTCTCTTCTCCGGCGGCGCTCTGGACGGATTGCGGCGGTGGCCTATCAGCCAGCCCATAGCCGACAGGGTCTCATCGCCCCCATCCAACATGGCCCACTTTATAATACCAGCCAGCCCTCTCTGGAGCCTTATCGGCTGCTGAACTGTCGATAGGGACCTGTCGACACTCAACCGAGATAGGCCTCTAGATTTACAATTCTTTTTAATCAAATGCTATATTTACAATTAATTATTAAAAAGTATTATTTTAAAAAATCATCTCCCTTGAGGTCTCGACCCCTCGTCTCTGGATATTTAACTTTTTACCATTATAACGGTTGACGACTCCTCATATAACATTTTAAGGATTGACGATATGGTTTTAGCAGCAGAGAGAGAAAATCGATACACATTTGCCGCTTTTGCTTATGTGGCACACCAGCACCACATTCCAGCTTGAATCCGAGTCAACAACCTCGGGTGAAATGACCACTCCTGCCCCTGGCTTCTCTGTTCTCCCCCTTCTCCCTCCCCCATCACTAACACACGGGACCCACAAGTCAGATTCTCCTTCAACCTTCAACCATCACCACGCAGCCAGGGAAGGGGATGAGCTCGGCCACGCCGCGGTGCGCCGTGCTGCCGTCCACGGCGACGCGCAGTGCTTGTCGCGTGCTTGTCATCTTCGCCGCGGCCGTAGACACGGAGAGCCCTGCGCCCTCGATGGCGTGGTGCGCCTCGAAGTCAAGCCTCATCGGCGTCGTCCCTGCAGTACGTGGTGCCGGCGCTCGGGGTCGACCACGAACCCGTCGAGGACACGGCGGGGGCCATAGAGATGCTGCGCTCCAACCGGATGCTCAACACCACCGCCATTGCCAGCCGTGCGCCACCGAGCTATTCGGCCTCGTCGTCCTCGCGCACGGGGCTCCAGGTCCTGGAACGTCACGCGTTTCCTGCTCCTCTCCAGGCCGCCGTCGCCCATCATGCTGCCTGAGGACGCCGACGCCCAAGACCAGCATGGTGGTCGCGCACCGGGGCGGCTCCATGATCTTGGCGATCCGTACGCCGTGATTTGCTCTCGAGCCATGTCATATACGCTCGGCCATGTTGTGCGCTCGGCCATGGCTCAGGCTCGTCCTCCGACGAAGGCGCCGCAGTCCAGATATGGCGCGCCGCCCTTCTCCGGCTCCGGCTGGCGTGACCCAGGCTCCGCTGCCCTTCCCCGGCTCCGACGAGCGCGGCCGGCTCCGGCGGGCATGCCGGTGCCAGTGGCCATGAGGATGATCGGTTGCGCCTGCTGCAGCAGCCACTCGATGGTCTTGCCGTCGACTTATGGCCAAGCTCGCTCTCATCCTTTCGGAACGCCTTCGAGCACGTGCGCCTCAGGGCTGCCTCACTACCCAGCGCGGCGGCCACGTGCGCCGCGAAGCTGGCAGACGTGACGATCTCGACGAGGGGTACGTCGACGAGGGCGTCCCGGTCCCCAGGGCCTGCGGCGGCAGGGCGTAGTCGGGGTGCTCCGCCGTGGGCTTCCGGAGCAGGCCGACCTGCAGAAAACGTCGAAGACGGCGGGGCGATGAGCAGAAGCACGAACACCGCCGCGCTGCGGAAGATCATGGCTCTGAGGAGCCCCTTGCGGGCCTCGTACGAGCATGCTGAACGCTGGCCTGAATCGTACGCCGTACTCTGCTCTTAGCCATGACATCATGATGACGTCATATGCGCTCTTTTTCCCTTTGAAAATTAAAGAAGAAAATGTCTTGAAAATACAAGTATACATATATCATCCAGCAGCTATCCTAAGACGTCTATTCTTTAATCTGTGGCCTAGGCGAAAGTAAGAGGGAAAGGGCAGCATGGTCTTTTCGCATTGGCTGATGACTCAGCGCCATTGTGGCTTGCGTGAGTGGCATGCTAGGGAGAAAAATGATATTTTTGTAGCTTATTTATCTCTGCTGTACTGTTGAAATCGTACCGTGGGCTATAAGAGTGCTACACGAGGAGTTGCCATCTGTTACAGTGGTAAAAAGTTAAATATCCCTCCTCTCCCACACTGCCCACGCCGCCCACCAGGGCAAGCCGGGCGCCGGCCACCAGGCGAGGCCGCCGGCCGCCGGCCGCCAGCACGGCAGACGCCAGCCCTAGATGCAGCAACGGCGCGGGATGTGGTGGCGTGGGCTCAGGAGGGCGTTGGTGGCTTGAGCTTTGTGGAGGACAAGGCCACGGCGGCAGCCGCCACAACTGCCCACGACGACACGCGCTTTTGACGTCACACAACCACTCGAGATCAACATCCTCTACCATGTGAGACAACCCTCTTCCTTCCTCCATCTCCCCTTGTGTTCAGTGAACTGCTAGGTAAATTAATCTTTGAATTGTCAGATTCCTTTGATGCAGCGGATGCCCTTTTCAGGTAAACAATGCGGTGGTCTTTATCTCCATCGCTTGCCAGTGTTTTACACTATAGATTAATCTGATTCCTATGGCCTTACCTTATCTAACACAACTTGAGTGCTAATATGATATTTTATTAGCAGATGTATTATGTGTTTGTTGATCCTTCTCATTACGTGGATTAGTTTTCCAATCAAAATTGACGGAGTCTACCAATCAAGATACACCTATGATGCTGCTATCTATAATAGATGAAGTTGAGAGGTAAGCCTCTGGCATGTCCATTTCCATTAATTTGTTGCAATATTTTAGTAAAATAATTTATATTAGAATAAACTGGATACTTTTTACCCAAATTGACTATGGTTAATCGAAACAAAAGCAGAAAATGTTAATCGAAACAAAAGCAGAAAACTCTCAATAACCTCGCCTCCCTAAACCATTGCCTTATATTGTCTGCCAATAATTGTCGGGGTTCATGGCTACTTATCCTATGGATGAATTTCATCTTGTCGGGGTTCATGGTTACTCGGCATCTCTGGTTGTTTCAATGCTTCACTATTTTTGTTGAAGAAGCTGATGGGCTGGTTGCCATTTTACATGGTTATTCATGTTTTCTAGATGTATGTTGCAAAACACTGAGATAATAGTTATATTATAACATGGTGACTCAATTTCTATCTCTATTTTCTTTGTTGGTCATATCTCTGAATACATCCAGTTAATTAGCTTTGCTTCTAGAGAAACAAGCAACTAAACGCACGACAATATTACACTATGTTCATCAAATGCCTATTTGTTTATTGCTGATTTGCCTTACAAACTCATGACGACATGAGTGTCGTTAGTCAGAAAAGGAATGAGTGCCAATAAACTCTTCTGACCATGTCCCCTACTACGACGGTATAGCCTGCTCTGGTGCCACTAATATTTCTCTATTTTTTTTTGTTATGGACAACTTTTATTTGCTCATGAGATTTGACAGAAGGGATGATAGATACAAGTATCATGAACAATATATTAATCTGACAACTGCATCCTTTGTACAATTTGAGAGATTGGTTCTATGTCCTGGTCAAGGACCCTTTTGGGTCTGGTTGTTAAAATTTACTATAGTTATGATAGTGCCTTATCAATATCGAAGAAATGTCATTCGTTGAAAAGAAATGCAGGCACACTAAATTTATAATACATATGATTCTCATTGCTGTGTGTAGATGTACTTACCTTTCAGCTGATTGATTTGTTCTGCAACTTTAGTCATGTCTAAAAGGTTATCTATACTGAAAGTGTTTTCTTTTGGGATGCGGGTGTGAGCAGGAGGACGACTTGCTGTACGACCAGATCAATAGAGTCATGACTTTCAGACTCGAATTGTATTTACCCATCTGTATTTAGTTGTTTGATTTTACAAGGTTTGAGTATATATTTTTCATTCTGTTTTATTTAGGTACGGATTACCTGCAGAAAGGTTGTGGATTAGTGTTTTTTGAAGATGACAATGAAGCATTCGACATCTGGCACAATAAGGTCAGCTATCTAAATCTAAAGTTTATAAATGTCTTCAACCATATTTCACTGCCAACCTAGGTTAGGAGTACAAGAGCGCCGTGCACAATTAGAGGGGAGTGAGGGAAGGAGGGGGGGGGGGGGGGGAGGGAGGGAGCAACAATAACAGTGAACTGTAGTAGAAGCAGGAGTAGAGTAGATAATCTTCTGATTCATTAATCATCTTTAACTGTCAAAGCATGCATACTCTTCTGGAGATGCAATGGCAATATTTTGTAACACTGGAGATGCTGGACCTAAGAAAGATATTTGTTCCCTTTTTTATCATATATAAGCAGTAGCTTTGCAGTATGAGTGATAGATTCTATATTTGTTCTTTTATGAAGGTTGGTGTACCAAAGGAGCGGATTTTGAAGGTTGATAATGGAGGCTATTCTTGAAAGACCAAACTAATGAGTGCTTGCTGTTTGGTGTGTTCCCTGCTCTTAAAAATCCAGAGAAATTTGTTGTTGCGTTTATTTCTTCATCTTGTGGTACAATCAAATAATGATGTTTTTCGTATTTCATTTTCAGATCTTGATGACACTTTGTATCCCTTAAGCACTGGCATCAATCTAGCTTGTCGCAAAAACATACAAGGTGGGTAATGATACTAATCTTTTTTTTCACTGCTTCGTGCTTCATGTATTTATAGGCTGTTTTCTTGGAGCTTTGTATGAGCACAGTTGCCATTTTGACACCAGAAAACCTTCAGGTATCACATATTTGTAAGATGAATAACAAACATTCTTATTGCAAGGGGCATTCTTGTTGATTGTAATTCCTTATATAAAGTTGGGCAAAACAATAAACTAGAATGGTGTGGCCTGTTTCCTGTCTGGATTACTGAACATTCTCTAGCGTTGGTTAAGCCTTTGATTTTTATCTCTAAGTTGGCAGATAATACAATTTCTAAGTTCCAATGAACTAATATAGCAGCAGCCATAATATTCCATAAAAAAATTGACATGCATTTGACCGAAAGTATATGCCTATTTCAATAAGCAACAGTAGCTTTTTTTTAGCATAATAAGCAACAGTAGCTGACCAGTCAACGAACACACACTCATAGCCTATCCAATAGATAGAAATTCACCTGGACAAATGTTTGTTATTGTCTTGGTGAATGAGACATAGGTGCCCTGGTCCAGCGATTAAGAAGCAAAGCATGGTGAGTTGGTCTCTTTTCTTTGTTGATTTTAGTGTATATATGAAAATTTTGGAGAGCAATTTAGGTTAGCTTTCCATAGATCTATTTGGACAGGATATTTGAAAATTTTTGGAGATGCTTAGACTTGTTTATGAGAGGTTACAAACAACAAGTTGTTGCCTTCTGTTAAGGTACTCTCTTGAGTTAAATGATTGCATGTTTAGCTAATTTCCTTTGTTTGCTGGCTTAGGTTCCTTCATGATTTTTTTTTGCGATTAGTTCTTTCATGATTGTTTGCATGTCTTTCAAAAAATCATGATACTGCAGATTCATTTTTTATAATAGTACTTCCATTCTTGTAATTAGGTTCCTTCATGTTTTTTTTGTGATTTTTGGTTTGCAATTAGGTTCCTTCATGATTGTTTGCATGCCTTTCAAAAAAAATCCTGATACTGTGGATTCAGTTTTTATGATAGTACTTCCATTTTTGTATTGTGCTAAAGTCAGTTTTTGAATTTATGAAAGAGAATGCTACCAACATGGCACTTCTGAGAGGAGGGAGGTTGGTGGTGGACGACGTAGTGCTGGACTTGGAGAAAAGAAAACAGATTCTGCAATGGAATTCGTCAACCTCCTTGGTGGTTTCTTCTCTGTTTGGCACTGTTTTACTTTTGGAAAAATACTACAAAGCATGTTGTAACATGCATTCCATGAAACTTGAAGCCGACAATCAGTTTGTCCCCCATCTTGGCCATATGAGCCACCAGTGATTGTTCATGAAATTGGTCAGATCAATGGCCCTGTTCGCTTCTCTTATAATCCGTTTTTTCAGCTTGTTTTTTCAGTCGGAACAATGTTTTTCTCTCACAACAATTCAGCCGGAACAGTGTTTCGGCTTTTTTTTCAGCGAAGCGAACGGAGCCATTGATGCTTTTTTGAGGGACCTGCTAGCCGTGACCAGAAGATGGCCGTGATGAAATTGGTCAGATCAATGGCCTGCTAGCCGTGACCAGAAAATGGCTGTAGCAAAAGGGTGACAATAACCATTGATCAAGTATAATAGATTGATTTAGATTTACCATATTTTTCAAATTCGTAATAATAGGTTGTTTACCATGTTTGATGAATGAATGTTTAATATGAGTTACCTAGATATCGCTGTAGCGTTAGCACTGACAATATACTAATCGTTATAAGAATCCAATAAAAAATTGTCGCTAATCCCCGTTCCAAAGAAAATACATACAAAAATCCAATAAAGAATGGCCATTAATCCCCAATCCATCGAGTCCAGGCTCACCGTCGATGGTGTAATTTCATTGGCTGGATCTAGGTGTGCACCATAGCACAGGGCATGCTGCCCCCGCACGAGACGCCAGGAAGCTAGCGGGCAGCAGCCTGCACCGGCGCCGTCCAACCCAGGCAGATGGCGAGTTGTTGCTTGCGCCGGCAGCGTGCAGCTTCGGAGAGACGGAGAGGAGCTGCGTGCGGCGAGGTAGACTGGCGCGCCGTGCGGTGTTGGTGCGTGCGCGTGCGGCTCCGCAGAAGGGGGCGCCGGGGATGGGATGTTTTTTTTTTAATGGGAGTGGACTGGTGTATTGTTCAGGGTTTTACTGTATTGGGCTAACCGAGAGATATATGAACTGATTTTAATTTTCGCCATTTGAATTATCTTGGCTCGCAAGCTGGCTTGCTAGTTAACCGAAATTCAAATAAGCTGAGCTCGAGCCGAGCCACTAACGAGCGAGTCAAGTGAGCTAGCAAGTTACGAGTTTTTCTGTTCAGGCCTATTTGAGAGCGGAATTATCCATAACGTCCTAATCTAATTCAATGCCAAAATATATGCTCGACCTGATAAACCTTAGCTTGGGTTTTATCGTGATAATCTAGCTTTCAAGGTGTATAATCTTTATTTATTTTAATACATACATATTTAACAAATCAGGTAGGAGGCCTTAGAGCATCTCCAGTAGAACTATCGAAAATAGACTACCTATTTGTTTGCTTGGTACCTATATTTTGCTCCCAACTCTATCGGTGCTACCTAAGACAGACTACACAAACTAGTCATAGTAGAGAATACATGTTGGTCCCATATGTCATCCTCTTCAGTGTTCTCAACGGAACAGAGATGGTTGGAGCAGAGTTAGTCGGGAGCGCGCGGGAGGTCAGAACGCCGGAGCAGAGGTGGCCGGGGAACGCCAGTGCAGAGGTTGCCAACGCGCCGAGGAACGCATGCCGCCTTCTGCGCCGGCATGGCCACATCCCGCGCCGAGGAAGCCTGATTTGTTGGGTCAACAAATTTAGATAGTTTGATAGGTAGTTTACTGGGGTTTTTTTAGCCTCCACTGTCCAAATAGAAATAGGAAAGGAGACCTTGTATATATACTTAAACATAATGCTCAAGCAGAAGAAACAAAACGCTACGGCCCGTTCGCTGGTCTGAAACTTAGCTGAAACTGGCTGAAAACACTGTTCTGGCTGAATTATTATGAGAGAAAACGCTGTTCCGACTGAAAAAAGAAACTAAACAAGCCGAATATGGGGTAAGCCGAACAGGGCCTACGTTTCAATTTGCACATGGGAGGGTTCCCAGTGAGAGGAGGGTGCTTTTTCATTAATAATAAAAGTTAGGATTACAATCAGATACGAGTCGGGGCATTTGCTTTCCATCGCACAATTTGCACATAAAACGCTTTGATAGCCGAGCTAATTTCGTGCGCTATTCTATTAATTACACTTTCTTCTAATGCATCCAAAAAAAAAAGAGTGCACATATACACACCGGATATATATATTAAATTAAAATAAAAAATGACTCCTCCGTTCTTTCGTCCGTCAGTCTATCTCACTATGTTGACTCTCCTGTCGTAGCTAGGTTGCTACAAATCAGTTCTTTGGGACCAACGTTCCCAAATCTTTGTACTCTGCTTTATTAATGTTTAATACGTCAGTCCTTATCCAAAAAAAAAGTCTATCTCACTATCTCACTCTACCTGTCTGGATCTCACTCTTGTTGTTCACACGGTTCTAATCTAAACCCAACACAGGAAAACTCGATGGTTTCATCCTGACGCATTTATTCTAACCATGAGTCAAGAAGTTCGAATTCAACTTCAGTTTCGTTCGTTTGCAGCCTGGAACGACCTGAACTGTTCCTAGCCTGTAACTGTTTGATAATTTATACTGGCTTGGAAATGTTCCTGGCCTGAAACGGCATGGGACGCCTAACCGAACGGCGCCTTACCGTGATCACATTCACATGGATCGCGAAATCTGAATCTGAACCGCAGTGTGGTGAGGAGCTTTAAGTTGGTCGTGCCAAAACCCGGCTCCAAATATTACCTGAAGATGATACTCACAGTACAGTCGGACTTAGGATCATGTAACGCAATGGGTTACGGGCTACATCAGGCCCTCATGGTCATGGCAAAACTATCGCCTCAGCTTGCAGTGCAGAGCCACTGGGACTGGTGATGCGCCAAGTAGTAGCCAGGATCGCCGTCCCTCTGATGTCTGATGACAGGTCCAATGCTTGTTTGCCCCGTCTTTTTAGTTCGAAAGATACAACTGACAAGACGCCAGAGTTAATTAAAGACAGAAACATATGCACAAACCCAGTATCCGATAGCCTGACTTGGTCTTTTTGTCACTGAACGTGCTGCCGACGCAGCACACTATAGAATTAGTCCTGAATATGACGGATTATGACATTCTCATATGCATTCACGCATGTCTTCCAAGTTTGGATGATCTTCCAGTCATGACATGTTCTATGCAAGTTATGAGTTGCAAATGGCTCGCTAATTACTCCGCTGCCAGGAAAAACAGCTGCCGCTGGCTGTCAGAACAGTGTTCTGTGAGAGGAGGCAGCTACAGCAGTAGCCCCCAACAGAGTGGTGGAGGCAGGAATAATTTTTAGGTGTGACGGAGTTTATAAGAACCATATCTATTTACCAGTACATAATACATATATTAAGTATTTTGTACAAACTTTAGGTAACAAGCTACCGAGCAGCCCGGGTGCGTGTCCTCCTAAACAGCTGGCGTGCGTACTGTGACTGGGATGCACGCTTGTAAATGGAAGCATTCGTCACCGAGATAACAGAGCTGCAAGCTGTTGATGGCAGCCTGGCAGGTTCATGGGTCCTCATCGGAACTGTCATGCACCAGCTCATTGACCGTTTATTCATTTTTATTTATCGGGCGCCCCTGTCAGTGTCTCCATTATAAATACATACATCTTCGCTTCTACTTAGTACGAATTATGCGTTTGCTGCAGACGTTCTTCGCTAGTCACAACTGCACTACCACACTGAACGCTCTTAACAGCATTTTCTCTCGAGTGTCCGACGATGGCCGTCAGTAGGATGCCGGCGATCTGGGTACGACTACTAGGTGCGGTTTTTACGTTTGGTGTTGCAGTCAGCCCAGCTGAAGCGTCCAGGTCTCATCGTCACTACGATTTCGTCGTAAGTCCGTCCCCGGACGATCACTCGTCGGTGGCGCACACACACACACACCAAAAAAAAAAACATATGCACAGAATCGCACATTTCTTCTGATGCTGTATGGTTAAACAAAACTGAACCTGCAGATAAAGAAAGCTGACTACACCAGGCTCTGCCAGCGGAAGAGCATCCTCACCGTGAACGGCCAGTTCCCCGGGCCAACCATCTACGCGCGCAAGGGCGACGTCGTCACCGTCACCGTTCACAACCATGGCGATAAAAACATAACCATCCATTGGTAATCACAATGATCCAGCCCTAGCCCTAGCATCAAGTAGTCTTGCTACCCAAAACACATTTTCTTCAGCCCGGCCGGCCGGCGTCACAGTCACAACCATGGTGCAGGCACGGCGTGGACCAGCCGCGGAACCCGTGGTCCGACGGGCCGGAGTTCATCACGCAGTGCCCCATCCAGCCCGGCGACAACTTCACCTACAAGATCATCCTCTCCTGGGAAGAAGGCACGCTGTGGTGGCACGCGCACAGCGATTTCGACCGGAACACCGTGCACGGCGCCATCGTCATCCGCCCCAGGCGCGGCACTACCTACCCGTTCAAGAAACCGCACAAGGAGATACCAATCTTCCTTGGTACAGTACTATTATATAACGTCGCTTCAATGCGCATGCCTGATCGTGGAACAACGCTAGCTGTTTCGATCTGTTAAGTTTTGATTGGCATGCATGCAGGTGAGTGGTGGAAGAGCGACCTCCGGCAGGTGCTGGCCGACGCGCTCCGGACCGGCAGCGAGTTCAACGCATCCGACGCGAACACCATCAACGGCCAGCCAGGCGACCTGTTCCCGTGCTCCAGGGACGGCACGTTCAAGCTTCCCGTCGAGGACGGCAAGACGTACATGCTCCGCCTCATCAACGCGGTGTTCACCTACGAGTCCTTCTTCAGCGTCGCCGGGCACAGCCTCACCGTGGTCGGCACCGACGGCTCCTATGTGAAGCCGTTCTCCGTGGACTACATCTTCATCGCGCCGGGGCAGACGGTGACCGCTCTGCTCACGGCCGACCGCGCCTCGCGTGGGCTGCGGAACGCCCGGTACTACATGGCCGCGCGGCCGCTGTTGCCGAACAACCCGTTCGTCATATTCAACAACAGCACCGCCACTGCCGTGCTGGAGTACGCCGACGACGCGGCGGCACCGGACCCGGAGTTCCCCGTCCTGCCGGCCATCAACGACAGCGCGGCGGCGGACGCGTACACGTCGCGCCTACGGTCGCTCGCCAGCGAGGAGCACCCGGTGAACGTGCCTCGCCACGTCCAGGAGCACATGCTCGTCACCCTCGCGGTGAACTTGATCGCGTGCTCGCCCGACGAGCACTGCCAGGGACCCCGTGGCAACCGCTTGGGCGCGAGCCTGAACAACGTCAGCTTCGAGGCGCCGCGGCACGCGAACATCCTCGACGCGTACTACCACAAGGTCCGTGGCGTGCACACGACTGACTTCCCCAGCAACCCGCCGCTGCTGTTCAACTTCACGGGCGACGTCCCTCCGGAGCTCTGGCTCACGAAGCGCGGCACGAAGGTGAAGGTGCTGGAGTACGGCACCACGGTGGAGGTGGTGCTGCAGAACACGGCGATCCTCGGCAGCGATAGCCACCCGATGCACCTGCACGGGTTCAGCTTCTACGTGGTGGGAACGGGTTCCGGCAACTTCGACAGGCACAGGGACCCCGCCGGCTACAACTTGGTCGACCCGCCGTACCAGAACACGGTCGCTGTGCCCAGTTTCGGGTGGTCTGCGATCCGTTTCCGTGCCGAAAACCCTGGTGCGTACGTGTTGCTGTTTTGTGTTTGTTGTTTCTATATGCAAGTTTCAGTTATCGGTTCCTCATGATCATGGCTATCGTGGTTTTTGTTATGGTTGTCTAGGTGTGTGGTTCATGCACTGTCACATTGAACGGCACATGGCGTGGGGGATGGACACCGTTTTCATCGTGAAGGATGGGAATGTACCGGAAGCCAAGATGTTGCCACCGCCTCCGGGGATGCCTAGGTGTTGATGACCAAAGGTTGATATGGTACCGATTTCATTAGTAGCTTTTTTTTAGGGAAGATTTCATTACTAGCCAGGCGCCCAGGCCTGGGCCAACTCTCGTTGGGCCTTTGAAAGCAGACTGCAACCCCAAACTCCGGCCAATCAAACTTCACCGATATTGTATTATGGCTAGATCAATTTGTATACTTCTATTGTTTTTCTTCTTTCTTGTTTGTTTATTGATTGTTGTGTGTAGCTAATCGTAACATTTTTTTTAATATCTATATACTTATACCTAATATTAAACAACGAGTTGAACTGTCCTTTTTTACTTTCCAAAATACCATGCATCCTTTACGTCCTATACGTGACCTGGACCATGACCCGTGTTCATACGAGTATGACTCATGTCCAATGATAATATGAAATTCGATTTCAAAACGCATTGGAACCTGAACACATTTGCTAGTCTATTTAATACTAAAATATGGTAGTTTCACTCTCCGTTCTTTGGTCCGTCGTCCCTTCTTGTGTTCACCAGCAAAATCTTCGCTGGTGGCATGTCATGGCCAAGTAAGCCTTTGGGCATCGCGACTCGACGTGGCCTCCCGCATGCACGGGCGTGTGACTTGCTTTCCACATTTTCAACCTCATAATAGATACACATGATAGCTATACATTTAAGTTGAGTCAATCTAAACCCATATCCCCATCTTGGATTAATCATTTATGTACCTAGCATTTATTATAAACCTTAAGATTGATATGATTTAATTAAAATATGGTTTAGTCAAGCGTAACTAAACCTCTTCGCTACAACTAAAAAGCAGGACGAGCCTCGATCGCCCACTCCCTACGCCTACGCCTAACACACACCGTGGTTTTGTATGGTTTTCTCTCCACCATGTGATTGGTTGCATGCGTCCTTTACCTCTCTCTGGTTTTCTTTAAAAAACTAGCTTAGTGAATCAACAAAGCCCCCTCCAATCATTGTGACTCAATGAACAAAACCAAAATCTCTTCCTCACTAGCAACCTGAAAAATCATGCAAAGTTTCCCTGGCCAATAACTACCTTAAAAACTTTTCCTCCTCCTACTCGACCATGCCACTTCCTTTTCCAATCTAATGTTTCCCTATTGGGACTTGGGAGAGAGGAACTCAGCGGCGAATGCTCGAGATCAATGGCTAGCAATGGCACTGCTGGTGGGTTGTCTTCTCGACTTAATCATCTCACATTCTCAACGCCTCAATATCATGCTCTTCGCCTGGCCCTGGCCCATCGTGATGGCTTGCAACGGCAAGCCAGAGCCCGTTGCACTAAATCTGTCTTCGGAAAAGAAGGGGTCCCCATGAGCACCATCTTACCCTTCCTCCTTGCAGCCAACATCTTCTTCAAAGGTTAGAGAGAAAATCACACATGAATGTTGACGCACTCGTACGAAAACCGCATTTTTAGAGGTAGTCAAAATTGGTCTATAGAGGTGGGTTTTCCAATCATCTCTAGTCAAGTGCCTATACAATCATTTCTATAAATCAATTTATATAGAGGCAGTTAATGCTTCTAGAAAGCAATTTATAAAGATGGTTGGTAATAACATGGCCTACTTGTAAAAAATAATTTTTCAAAAAAAGGCTGTAAAAACCCTACTAGGGAGGCCACCCATCTAAGAACTTAAAACATATTTTTTGTACCCTAAACGATTTTAAATAAAAATGTCTATCAACTATAAAGTTGCAGATCTCTTCAAGCTCTACAACCTTGATATAATGTTCACCTTCATCCAACTACATTTTGAAAAGTTATGTTTTTTGTTGCACTAACACTAACCTTCTTTACAAATGCTTTTTATACAAACGATTCGTAACACTAACCGCTTCTAGAAATATTTCTAGAGATGTGGTACTAACCACCCTTGAAAATAGATGATTTTTTTTAGGAGCGGCTAGAAACATTGATCGCCTATATAAATTGATTTCTGGATACCGATAATCTCAGAAATCATGTTTAGAAATGGTTTTTAATGAACCCTTTTCGAAGTAAGAGACATTTGTGTAATAGTATGAGCTTTGAGGATGGCCAAGGACTCCGACATGGAGGTGTACCCCGTGCTAGCTCTGTGCTCGTGAATGTTCACGATGATCCTCTACCTGGGGATGGTTGCACGGAGGGATGCGTCTCCATCAAGGATGTCCACGCTAGCATGCATCCATCGCCTAGAGCTGGTGGTGGCGTGTTGCATCCCTCCTGCTACGGGGATTTCTGTCCGGGGTTCCTTGTCCCGTCTCTGAAGGCGGCCACAAATGCTGTTGGCCTGGCCAATGAAGCACCTGCTGGTCACCAGTGGGCCGGCCGCTCAACATAACCATTCATCATCTATACTTCTTCGTTTTCCTAATCCTAAAAAAAGTAGACTAAACTTTTGGGTTAGGTAGGTTTGGTAACTCGCGTGCTCTGACGTGGTGGCCCAACGGATGGTTCTGGTGCTCCAGCCTGTTCACTGGCCGTCAGACGTCAGTGGTATGCTGACAACTCGATCTCTAAACACCTGGTCAAACACTTAACTAATCAACTCTTACTTGATCTTCTGCACCGAGAAATTCCAGCACAGGTTGACTCTGTTGAATATTTGGTCAATTTACGACTTATATTAATCCATAAATACGACTTAAACAATAGTACCAGTACCACTAACCATACTGTAACAGCACCACTACTGCAGATAGTATTTAACAGTGCAGCAACCAAGTGCGCTAAAAACGCTAACAGAATAGCATATGAACAATAGCGCACAGTGGGATTAGATTTATACCCTAGGGTGGGACTGCCGGTACCCGCGGACAGTGAGCCACCATCTTCTCCGTCGTTGGTGTTGGTGCGGCCACCAGTCCTCCTCGTGTCCACCATGTTGCAGAGGAGGTCGCGCCGGGAGACTCCTGCAGGTGCGGTGTCGGAGCAGTGGCACGGGAAGCTCCTGCAGGTGCGGTGTCGGAGCAGTAGCACGGGAAGCTCCTGCAGGTGCGGCATCGGAGCAGTAGAACGAGACTCTCCCATCAGGAAGCAGAAGCCCCCGAATAGGAAACTGCAGACGGGGCAGCAGTCGCACCGGGAAGCCGGCGCTCCCCAAAAACTTGATTCCCTGCCTACCCGTGCAGGTACGCTTGACGGGGGAAGTTCCGGAGGCCTACTACCGAAGCTCCCTGTGCGCGCAGGGAACTCCGGTCGGAGATGCAGACGAATAGCTCAGCGCTCAGAACTATTGTATTCCCTGTTGACTCGCTCTTTCCTGACCTTCTAAGTGAGTTCTAGCTTGAGCTGGCATAGTTTGTTCCCTTACTTTAGCTTGTAGGGGACGGTGGAGAATCCATACGGAATGGACGAGGAATTGAGGTAGGGAAAGGAAAGGTAACACCCAAAGCATCAAATACTCATACATCTTTGTATCCCAGATAAAAAGGAATGCTTGGCTATCCTGCTAGCTGTTGAGTAAGATATCCCGAAGGGAGTACAAAAATAGGATCTTAGTCATATGCACTTATCTTTACCTGGCGAGGTAGACTTTTTTAGAAATGGGAGGGAGCTCCCTATCTTTACAATTTCCTTAATGCGCATGAATAAGAGATTACAGTATCTGATTCTGAACTAACTGATCGGCGGATCGGCGATCTCAAGTAAAGTAGTTGTTCCAGGTAAAAACAAACATACATCTTATAGCCGCAGGCGTTTCCTTCCATCGCAATAGCCACCCACTCAGTCTATCAACGCAGTCATTAGTATGTGTTCATGACGGAAGAGGATCTTTCCCAAGGGAAGCTGAAACAAAGTATCACCTGTCTCTATCTTCTTTGCTTCTTTTTATTGCGTTTAACAAGTCATTCGTAAGTGCTTATATAACAATTCACTGCAGGTGTTGGTCAATCTATATAGTGTGAAGAGAAGATACCTTTCTCTTCCTACTGTCTACTTCCCTATTCGGCATCTATTCTCGAGCAAGGAGGAAGAATCGAACCAACCTTTGGAGAAGGGCAATGAACTCTTCTCTGGCAACTCAACGGCATCAACACGGCCAGCACTCTTGATCAACTTCCCATTCTTATCTCGGGCCATCATCATCCCCATTGAATCCACTTCTCCCATGCCTCAGAACTATTGAAATCGGTTTCAGTCCCATATCAGTTTATCCATTGGTAATTCTAAAGCTTCACCATTTCCTAAGCTAGTCTATCTGAGGTTTTCTTTGCAACTTAGTTACTTTACCAGCCTCGACTGACCCGGATTATCACAATCGCAACCCTAACCTAGCGAAGGCTAGGGCCTATCTAGTTTAGTCAGTACTTTATCTAGTTTAGTTAGTACTTTAGAGTTTAGGGTGTCTTCTCTTCCTTATGGGAATTCACTACTTATTTGATTGTTCTTGGAATTCTTATGGGCATATTTCCACAAGACTACGCTACCTTTCTTCTAGGATCTGCAGTTCAGGTTTAGGCTTTCATGGCTCTTTCTTTCGCTTGTTCCACGTTGCCATGGGTATCGAAACCCTGATACTCCCATCACTTGTCAATGAGACAACCAATCCTAGAACAATTAACCTACCTTTTCTCTGGCCTTGTGGCCTATTCAATCTTGTTATTTAAGTACATGAGAACTTCAGTTGTAGAGGGCTAAAAGCGAGTTACTCCCCTCTACCATCAAAGGGTTAAAGATTAGTTGACACTAAACCAGACATAGCTCAGAGTTCTTTCTGTCTTAGGAACACTGCAGAAACACTGCTTTGAAGTAGTAGATTAGGGGATAAGAAAAGAAAAAGGCGAGTGAGAGTCTCGTTTTCAAATGAATAAAGAATTCCGAGTGAAAAGTAATTTCTCATTTACTTTCGTTCCCTCTTTTGATTCCATCAATTGCTTGATTTAGAATTGACATTGCATCAAGCGAAAGGGAACTCAGCCTGCCTACCCTATACAGTTGGTCAATAAGCTACCTCCCCTCCTCGATGACTAGGGGAGGGGGGTTCGCCCTACATTCAAAAAAGCCTTTTCTAGCTTAGAAATGCCAATCCTATCTTTGCTTTAAGCTTCAACTGGGCTTAGAGCTTTCTTAAAAAACTCTGACATGGAATTTTCCTCTCAATGGTATTCTAATTCGACTCCTTCACCCTTGACCGAACCTCTTCTCTTGACCAGACTTCAATCCGGACTGTTGAGGCAGGAACTTATCTAACCCATTACGATTTCCTTGTCCTGGAAGAGAAAGAATGTCTCGCTATAGGACCTTGCTCTATCCCCAAGGATAGACATTTCTTCTTTTCCTCAGATTCTAGTTCTCCTAAGCTCCGTAGAAGAAGCCTATGGTTGACAAGCAATTCCATTATACTCCTTAGTTAGACTCCTCGTCCTATTCCAATCACTAAAGGAATACATAACCTAAGACAGATAGATGATAGTCGTCCCAAGCAACAAACTCCTAGCCGCCTATTGGTTGATACTCTTTGTGAATATGTCAAAAGTACACCTACTTTAACTCATTCTTTCTTTACTTCATAAACTAATATGACAGATTCTAGGTGAGTGCTGGTAGACTTGACCCCAATCAATGATCTCCACTGTACCTATGCCAATGCCTATATGTACTCATCTGTGGTCCTATGTTTACTTTCCCTATATTCCAGCCAGAAGGCAATAAGCTTCTTACATTCATTAACTCTTCCCTCAGAAAGAAAAGATATGAGAGTTGCTTATCAAGTAGTACCACCTGAGTAAGAAAGGAATAGATTTCCGCAAATAGAGAATCTAAGTTAGAGTATAGTTGAGGAAGCTGACCCACATTTGCTCATGTCTCATGTAGAGTTAGAAGAAAGTAGAGCCCTGGTGGATTTGCACTAGTAGATTGATTAGCAAGCAGCACGAGCAGAAAGAGGACCCCAGCCCCAGACTCAGTGAATCTCTGAGAGCAACACGCCTACCTCTTGGTTGTGCGCATCGCATCTAGTTAAGTGAGTTAATCGACGCTAGCTAGCGTTATTCCTTTCTTTGATTCTCCGCTACCCACCAAGGTAGAAGACTGCTTGATCCGCAAAAGAAGTATGCTTTATTTGCTTATAGAACAAAAGTATACGCTTGGGAAAGATAGACATCATATGGAATAGGGCATTCAGCAGTTTGAAGAGGTAGCCTTTTTCAGTAGCTGTCTTGTAAGCAAGCGCCATACGTTCAATCTATACTGGCGAGAGTCTTTCCTCTTATAATACAAAGCCTGAGCGCGTTGCATGACTTAATGCCAGCTCTTTATCATACATCTTCTGTAGAACCACAAAATTTAAGGGATATGTGTTAGCACAGTATTTTTGTTCGTGCTCTGCACCACGTTTTTCCTGTATACCGGCAGCTAGCATCCCATCAGTAACCTACGGGCGATATTTCTTGAGGGGGGCTGGCCATGGTTTTTTAACCCACCCTTTCATTCACTTAAGACCCAAAGCAGAAAAGGTTTGCAATCCATATACTTTAATTTTGTTCCTGTTAGTAAAAGTAGTGATTCCCTACTACAGTTTATTTCACTTTTCTCAAAATACACAGTTCTTTCTTAATACAATAGCACTTTCCTACAAACGGAACATAAAGACCACATTCGAAGTTCCTTTGGCAACTAAGCTAGAACTATCATTTTTCTAATAAGAAGATTGATCTTTGTTCTCCCTTGTGAGTGTAGAGTCGCTAGTCATAGGCAAGGAATAGAGGAAAGTAGGAGATCGATGACAGGGTCAAAGGCCTTATTATAACTTATACCATTCTGAGTGGTACTTATAAAATAAAACCGCAGAGTCTACAGACTTTGTATTTATGGAAGGCTCTTCTATGCGACCACTTATAGAGAGACCGCAAGTCCATGAACCTGGAGATTGCCTCACGCCTAGGAAACAATGAGCTTATTCGGTGGGTCTCGCCCTACCAACCATTGTTAGCCACCTTAGTAACCTTACTTAGGAGCTATTCTTTATATCCAACGCCTGAAATGATATTCCAAAAATATGATACTTACTCAATTTCCTTTCGACGCCCACTTTCAAATAAGTAAAAAGGAAGAAGCGACTGGAGTGAAACTATAGGTAGGCAGAGGTTAGAGTCAAAGGAGGAGCCACCATAGTCAAAGCCCCACAGACAGGTAAAGTTTAATGCTGTTGCCGAAAGCAGGCTGAGTGAATTCAAGGGTCTGCCCTTTAGACGAATGCACCTACTGTTTTGATGGACCTCAGTCACCCGTACCACCAAAAAAGAATTATGAAATAGGCCTTACCCACCGCCCTATTTCCTTTCCAACTCTCTAAGCTAAACTCTTGAGATAGCACAGCAAAGAAAGTATTAGCTTCACTCGTTCTTACTTATTCCAAGTATTAGCTTCACCCGCTATTATGAAAAGTCTTAATCATCCTGGTGCTATATGAAACGAAACAGGCCGTGCGTGCTAGAAAAGCCAGAGAATTCAGCACCGTACTGCCAGGGAGTCCCATTGAAACGCGGGACATAAACTCATATAGTGTAGTTTCTATGATTTGGTTTTTCAAGTAGTATAGTTTTATCAAGAAACCGGAAAAAGATAAGTGTAGATAAGTAAGGAGGGGCCCTTAGTGAGTGTGTATAGGTTTCTGAGTCAGAAGATTCTCAGGATGGAGACTAGGGTGAATAGTTCAGCCTTCTTCTCCTTTACCGAGAATAGGAGATCCATCAAAAGCCTGCCTAGAGATTTACCTATTTCTTATCAGCAGACCTATGCCTTGATCATTCCTATCTAAGTGGCTATCTTTTCATGCCGAAAGAAAGCCATCCTTTTTCTTTACATGCCTGCCTACTTCCCTATTATTCAAATCTGCCTTGAAGTGATTCACCTACCTGGCCTACAACACAACACTTCTTCCCTCTTTTCACTACAACGATGTACACCGCAACCGGGAAAATCATGCATGTTCGGCATCGAGTCCTAGTCCGGATATTGAGATTGGCATTGATTGAGTAGTTATAAGGGTGGCATTCCCCGCAATCGCAGTATACCTAGTCCCATTGAAGTAGTTCAAGTAGGGATTTGAGGCTAGCCGGCTTTCAATGCAAAGGAAAGATGTATTGATAATCTATAGCATATTCCCGAATACTGAGCTACCAAGCAAAGAAGTGAAAGAGCAACTAAAATAGTCTCTTGTTTGCCGTGGCAGATCCGTCGGGTAGGAATGTGCTAAATATGTTCCAGGGAGTCCGAACTCTATCGATTCAAGGAGCTAGATCTCACTTCCAATAGGAAAGAAGGGATCATTTGTTCCGCCAGTTGACTTAACGGGTGAGGCGGAGGATATTCCTTTCTTAGCATATTCCCGCATGCACAATCCCTCGAATCCGGTGAAGAAAAATACCTTCATAGCGTAGGAGAGAGAGATTGTTTTCATTTCGATTTTACGGCCTGGCAGAAATGCGTGTCCCTATCTAGTGATATCGTTGAGAGGGAGGCTGTGTTCAGCTTGGTATAAGTACCATAGTGAGATGTCCGCTCTAGAGTTTGTTATCAAAGTGCCTATTAGGAAGGATGCTCGCTAAGTCAAGTGGAGTTGGAAAGTTGCTAGCATTCCGCCCAAATTACCTAAAAGTCTAAGCAATATCAAGTGATTTATGTATTTCCTCGCTAGACCTCTCTGTGAGTTCGATAGGGAGCTCAATTCTCTATGTGTAGGTCTGTTTTGTATTCTTTTGCTATGTGATTCGTCCATCGTAACTTTGATCGTTGCGTATGTTTCGTATTGGTACCAGTCGTAGGATTGGAGGAATCCGGTAGATTTCCCGTCCCATTGAATGGAATATACTTTGCCTTTGACCTAGCCCCAAAAGCCGTAGCCGTCCCCGCGTAAACTAATATCCCGTTAGCGTCCTGGTTAAAACCCAAAGCTTTGCTAAAGATACTGGTTCCGTTCCGAGGAGAGGCCCTAGCTAGAGTAGTAATGAAGTGAAGGCAGCAAGCTATTCAACCCTTCTGGTGGGTATACTTCTCTGCTTACCCCAACTTACCTTAATTGCTTTGCTTTAAGGAAGCAAGGAGCCGTTGTTGCAGCTAAATCGATAGGAATAGGATTCGATTAGGATTGGTTGGAAGGGATACCGTTGTTTAGCCGTTACCGTGCTTTGAATTGAAAGGAGGAGCAAGCACGTTCCTTATGCGAGTCATTTCTCTAGCGATGAAAGCATCGAAGGAAAGGGAGGTAGGCAAGCTAAAGTTGGGAAGTAGGTTCGGTTGGTATTTTGGAAAGCAAGGCACTTGAAAGGAAGGCACTCGAAAGGGGGGGTGAAAAGGGAAGTATATTAATATGAATTGTCCATATTCCTACCCCAATGCAACCCCGAAAGATGCGGGGGAGAAGGGTGCCAAAAGTACTACTTTTGCTACTATATGAAAATGAAAATGAAAATGAAAATGAAAATGAAAATAACTCTTTTCAAAAGCCAGGCGAGAAACGTATAAGAATGGTTCTTAATGGTTCTTCTGCTCCTCCGAAGGAAAGCTAGCTCGAAAGCAAGGAGCCTTAGCCGTTCTAGGGGCCGCTACCGTACAGGGTAGGTGGGAACCGTACCAGAAGTTGGAAGAACTACAGCCGTTGTTCCGCGGTTTGCACATTGAATAACTAAAAGAAAGGGAATGTGCTTCGATCAACCTTTGCTAATTACATGAATCAAAAGGCGTTATTTCCGTGTAGCAATCCGATGAAAACCTTTGCCTTAGCCGAGGGTCCCGGAACTACAGCAGCTGAAAAGGATCGTGCAGTGGATGTGTCGGGTTCGATTCCTCATCCGAGGAAAGGGACTAACCTGATTAGGGTTGATAGGAGCCTTAAGTAAAATCAGCAATTTGGTAAGAGAAGGTCAAAACATACAATCGTATCTCCTCAATCAATCCAAACAAATCGGATATCTCTTCTCTATGTAAATCAGCATCCCATTGAGCCTTACCGATCGGCATCGGAGAGCTTTTCATAACATATGGATAAAAGGGGTTCACGCCGTAATAATCTAGGTTTTGCCCTCTTGGTTTCTAAACATCAGCATGGCCTCCGGCCACGACGAATGAGATTCTCTTCATTCATATTAGGGATGGGGATAGGTGTTCCCTCAGGTTTATAGGGGTGTTCTCGAGAGATAGTAAGAGCAAGTGCTGGTAATGTTATCTTACCGATAACGTCTTCGCTATCAAGATCCCAGTATAGCGTTTGTGCTTTTTGCATGATAGAACCGAGCAAGCGGATATCTTTTTCATGTATGAGAGCAATTCACCCTTCCGTTCCACCAGATTGTTCACACTAACGGATGAATGATCAATATCACCCTTGCCGCCTAATTCAGGACAGAGGCTTTTTGCTAACTCCTGGATCTTAGAAGGGAGAAGCAACAGGGAATCACGAGAGATCATCTTATTTCTTGTGCTGTCGCAAGAGTCTACTTGAAGCTCATAAAGCACACCATCACGGATGAAAGCATGAAGCTTTAATTCAGGATTCTTGATAGCCAGATGCTCTACTAATAGAATCCCATCCAATCTAGAGGGGTTGTGAGAAGAGATAACTGTTCTTGTTTTCACCCTTGCTCTTCTTTTTAGAGAGTCAACCAATGAAGTCAATATTTACTTACTCCTATCCTAAAATGTCTTGAACAAGAAGCGATCTTCACTATACCAACAGAGAATAGGCTCTGCTATAACACTTGCATTTGGTTTGACCTCCATTACACCTAAAGATAAGGAGCATGATCTTGAACCTCATTAAGAATCGTTTAAGAATCAGCAACAAGAAAGGAGCTCTTCTTTCTTTCTAATGAGGCTTTATTACTTATTATAGAATCACGGTTTATAGATGATTTGAGGTTGCTTGAAAGATCTCCTGCTCCCACTGGCAACGGGTTGATGATCCATCTCTAGTGGAAGACTGCCAGCTCTTTAAATCCCTGCTAATTTCTCTGATAATCCTCAGAAAACTCCTTTACTCTCTGGAGCATTGTTTTCTTATTCAAGTAGACCCTAAGAGTGATGGATACTACTTTAGCCTGTCCTGAATCGCTGGTCCTTACTCTTGTCGACATCAACGAATACAATTCACTAAACATACCTGGGAGCACTTTGACCTTCATCATCGCTTATTTGAATTGCTTTTCCTAATGTTCATTAGAGATTAGGAACATGACTCAAATCACTCATAAGCACATTCTAGCTGATAGTTATTTTAGCAAAACCATGAATAGAAGCTTCCACATCCCTCAAGAACCCAATGAATACCTCTTTTTAGAGAGGAGATTCACACGGGTAGGCATCTCAAGGGGGTTTGATTTCCACCTCACACCCCTCTCTCAAGAGAGAAACGGATGATGAATCCTATACTGTATTGTTCTTCATAGCACAATAAGATTTACCCAAATCCCCCCTTTGCCCTCGAGAACCACTACAAGAATACCGCATCTTATGAAAAAAAGAAGATAATTACCCACACCCCAATCATGATTGAATCGTTTCATCATATCATGAAAACAAGAATTCATGATTCTCCTTCTAGGCTGATCCCTACAATGGCTTACCATTACTGTGTCTTCTTTCTCTCTCTATGGAGCACTGTTACTCTATTATCTTCAGAAAGGATAGTAGATGGAACAAGAGACTCTCGAAGAATTTGCTATCGAGCTCTAAGTTGAACGATAAATAACGATGGGTAAAGCAAGGTATGCATGGGCTAGACTAAGAGATGTAAAAGGATTACGAGGGTTTGCTTGAGAAGGTTCTAATAGGGGATTCATCCGGGATTCAGGCCCAGAAAACCACTGACCGACCAATTCAAGAAGGACTCTTGAATTCAAAGCAGGATGTGGAAGCTGAAGGAAGGCCCAATTCATCACAGAGCAAGCTTCACCTTCTGTTTTTTCTTCAACCGAAGCTACCTCCAAACTCTGGCATAAACGTTTGTTTAGGCCATCCCTCCAACAAAGTCATCAGTCATCTGTTCTATGAGAGGAGAATCCCAGTCAAGCCAGATGATCAGCAAAGTTGCTCAGCTTGCTGTCAGGCCAAGGCACACCGGATCCAGAGACCTAATCTACGATAGAATCACTCTAGGGTTTGATCCTCATAAATACACATCGATTCACTCATATCACTATGAACGCGCGCATAGGAAAAGGGAGAGGACAGAGCTCTCCATTCCTTCTTTGAGAGAAGAGATTGTTGAGAGATCCACTCAGTCATCTCAGCCCTTAAGCATTGTTATGAGCTCAGGATACGAGAAGGGCTCTTGCAATAAGCGCCTAAATAAAGCTCTTCCTTTTATTCAATCTCCCTCTCATTTACCGTCCTCTTGTTTGGTATCTCTCAATTTGAGCTTTATAGATCATATTATGTAAATGGGCCAAATCAAGAATGCAATATACAAGAGATTGGTCAGAGTCTCGGGGTTACATAGATAGATTATTAACCAATTATTCTCAGTCTTCGTTCTCTGAAGAACGGTGTGGTTCCTATTCGAATAAATTCAGAGCAAGCAGCCTACCACCCTCTCTCTTCTTTCTTTTTTACTTTTTGCAGAAAGATGGAGCTAGAATCATAGGAACCAGAATGAGTCGGAGAAGCAAAGAACGTCAGAGAAGTCAATCTACTACTATAAGCTATTGCACTTTCCAGTGAGGGAGGCAGTCTCTTGTTGATTGGTTAAATTAGCTGCGGGAGCTCTTACAGTTCAGTGGACTGATCATAATTCCATGGAGAGTGCCCCTATATAAGATACTCCTTCAATAAGACAAAGGCTGAGAGCTTAATGCCATGACCCGGATCTAATGCTTAGGGTAGGAAATGCTCGGGAATAAATAGAGACCAGACGACATCTAGCCTTGACGTTGCTACTTAGCAACCGGTTTTTTCTAGCGCATTCTCAGTAGTTTAGTTTGATATGGTCGGCGTCAGTCCATTTCGTAATAGAAGATTCGATAACTGGGATTAAGAAACTTAACCAACAAAGCTTTCCATTAAAAAGAAAAAAAGAAATGCAATGTGAGAACAGGATTTGCTACTTCCAATCTTTCTTTTCTTTAGCCCTGTCAAAATGAGTAGTATCAAGGGTCAAAGGGGAAGCTTCCCCCCCGAGGAGAAACTAATAAATAGGAGCCACAGTGGAGATATGTGCTCTGGGAGCTGAGAATACGGTGGGAATTGTCAAACCATATATATGTGTGTAAAGAAGCGTGTAACTATCTGTATGATTAGGAGGAGATGTATCGAATGACATAAGATGATCGCCGAAACCTGTATCTGAGCTATAAAAACTTCCAACCCAACTATATGAATGAAGCGATGGAGTCCTTAGATTATCGAATGGAAAGATGGAATGGGATATAGTCGAATTTGGATTTCAAGTTATTTGAAGTTTTTTTGCTTTTTCTATTTATTTCATTTTTCGAGATAGGGTTCGCAACGGGATAATGTCATTAGGCGAGTGTGAAGGTAGTTTCCTGTGCCACCCACAGAGAGAAAGCACCCCGTTGGCTGGGAATGGCTGCTTCACTACCGACCATGTGATGCTCTGGTCACCTTCGGGCTTTTTTTTTCTCGTCTTTCACGAGTACTGAAGAGCCTTTTCCGTCCTTTCCCTACCAGGCTTCTCCACCTCATAGACTGACTGCCATCTCTCTTACTCCTGTCCTCCTGCCAATACGTGACTCGTTCTCTGGGCTTGCCCCCAGCCTTCCCTTCGCTTTTGCAGGAATTTCTTTAGTAAGTGGGAGATAGCTGCTTTTTGACCTATTTCTGTCCCCCAGCTTTTCTTGATCGTAATGGCATAGCATAGAAGGACGGGTAATTGCTTACAGGAACAAAGTCAGCTTAGAGTCTCGAAAAAGATGATTCTGGGTATATGCGATCCAGTTGCACTGCCAGTGATTACTTCTGCCTGGCGATTTGCTAGCTTTGTTTCTTCTCGTACCGCTTGGTCCATGTTTCGTAACAGCATGATAGGCGGCGTGTCCCCTATTTGAAGGGTGAGCGCATGAGGCGGGACTCCACTGGTTGAAATCCCGAAGTATAGACTTCCCTAGGATGTGAGTGCCCACTTTTCTTTCTCAAATGCATATTCTCGTAGAAAGAGAAGCCCGATCGTAGGTGAAGTTGGTAGTGTGGAATCAAGCTAGGAAAGATAAGCTGTTTATTTAGTTTGCTAGGCAAGGAAAAGCCTGGTCTGGTAAAGGGTCAATAAAAGTACAACGTTGATATGAAAGCAGTTAGTTGATATGAGCGAGGGCCTTTCCTGTATAGAATCAAGCTAGTAATGAATGAATCATAGTGCTAGAATGCATGATAGGGTTTAATCACTCAGCTAGGGTTTAATGCATTCTAGGGAAAGCATAGAAAAAGGGTAATCTTCATAGGAAAAGGGACTCTTTGGTTATAGGGCCAGGCCTGTGGAGATAATTTTTTGTTAACTGCTTGCTTCTTGGTTGTGTGAAACACAGAGTGCGGTATAGGAATGCTTGAAAGACTAATGGTACAGAAGAGGGATTGTGAACTGCATGCATTGATTGTTAACAGGGAAAAGCATGGATTCAACACAGTACAGAGTATGGCAAAGAGAATGGTTTTATGAGACGCTTGCTTGGTTGACAGAGAAATGTCTTGCTCACAGTCTTGTTCACAGACAAAAGTCCGTGCTTATAAAAGAGGCTATGCTTATCTAATAGGGTATATCACCTGTCCTTTCCTTTCCTTGCTTGGCTAGGCCAACTGCCAGGGTCAAGAGTCTGTCTTGGGTGAAGCTTGCTTGGTTGGCTTGACTATCAATGCCTGCCTTTCCAATGAAATGCCTTCGTATCCAATTCTATCTCCCGAACCGTTCTCATGCTCTTTCTCACTAAAGAAAGGCATGGGCAGAGGTGAGTCGAACTGCTGCTTACCAATTCCTTCATATCCAATTCTATCTCCTGAGCTTTGCTAGCAATGGAAGTGTGTGCTGTTCCAATAGATAGGAAAAGCGATTATATTACGAGAATTCTCAAGTCGATTCAATAGATAGTCAGTGTGTTCCATTCCAATAGAAAGGAAAGGCATTATTCTGATAGAACTGGTTATTCGGTAAGGATAAAGTAGTTGGGTAAGCTCAACAGAGAAGTTGTGAAATCTCTGGCTTTTGACTAGTCACGTACCCGCAGCGTAATTACCTGTACTCGCAGGTTAGAGAAAGAAGGTGGGGCCTCGATTCTGCCAGATAGCTAGATTGCTTTTTGCACAAAGAGAGTTCTCCTACCATACATATGAAAGAAGAGCGAACTTCTAGAGTCAATGGAACCTGCATAAGTAAATACTGTAACGTATACGTATGAAAGTGGTACCTTTGTCTTTTCTTGTACGCGGGTAAACTAAGCACTCTGAGTGGAATAAGTGCTTGTTTCGTTGTCTTAGACGAATATCTTCTCTTCTTTCTCCTTTTATCGTATAGTGAGTAGAAGAAGACTCAGTAATGGGTGGTGTGGGTATTTCCTTTTTCAAAAGAGAAATGCAACTTGAGGAGGCACACCTGCGAGCCCAGACTTACTTACGCTATGAAAAGTCAATGGGGGATAAAAGGAAAAGCGATCAGCAAGCTACAAGATTTCACTGCCAAGTTGTTAGGAAGCGGCAGCGTAAAGACTGTTAGGGGTCAATCCTAGATGAAAGGCTTATGTTTCTTGATATGCTACTAAGGCTTTGACACTTTCTTCAGGTATGACACATGAGAATTTCTCGGACCTACCGTAAAGAGTACAGAAAACATTTGTAGAAGGAGTAAGGGACCTTCCAAATGGAGATGTTTGCAATGTACCATTAGGTAGCTTCACTACACGGGATAAGAGTAAATGAATATGAGAGCCCGAGCGAGCGGTATTAAAGTGATCCTGAAGGTCACCCTCTTACAGAATATCTTAAGTAAAAAGGAATCCCTACTCTTTTTCCATGCCTAAAAGAAAAAGGTATTAATTAGTATGGATAAATTCAAACTATAGAATTGTTTTCTGAGCCCCTTCTTCAGTATGTCTTCCATATAAGTCTAGTTCTACTCTATTTCCTAATAATGGAGGAGTATATGCTATTGATTCTGACCATTCTGCCCGCCGGCGCTTCACCTCTTTTGGCTTCTGATAGCTTCGCGGACTAGACCGAATTCCTGCATCTCATCGTCCTCCGGCATCAATCTCTTTAGCCTTTGTTGGCTCTCCCTCCGTGGCCTTATTAAGGATTGGGGCTCTTTCTAGTGGCTTATTTTCAAATGCATCAAGCTGTATCCCGCCTCCGTCTGAGCCTTCATAATCGACCTTATCGGACTCTGTCGACCCTTCCTTAGTAGAAATCCCGTCCCTAGTCCCTGCAATCATGGTAAACAGTTATGATAAATGGAAATATATATAGGGCACTGATTGCCATTTTCAGATCGAAACATACCTAAGAGCGCCAGTCTGGTATTTATTTCATCAGGTATTTCTTCAGGACCTCGTATTCCCTTTCTCACCGAAGCCTTACTCAGTAAAGGGTATGATACTAATAGTACGGTTTGGTTTTCATCACTCTTACCATTACCTGAAATTTCATCTCCTTCTTTGCAACAAAAATCCATCGAAGTACCGAATCATTAGAGCAAGGCTGATAGACTTTACCAACCTTCTTTTTTTTGAATAGTTCGACTTGCGAAAAGCATATAGATAGCTATCAAACGTACTTGACGGAAGTAGATCGCTTCCTCTGCTGCTCCGCAAGTGTGGAATCTTACATTTCTATGTATGAGAATACGAAACCCTAATTAGAACTTCTAATAGGAGAAAGGCGGAATGAATAAGAAAAGCAGTTGCGAGGTGTTGTGATTGAATTGATTTTCAAAAAAGAGAAAAAATAGACTGTGCTTGCACTTTTTCTCATCGATTAGCCTTGACCTTGGCACCAACGATTGAATATATAGAATATTGCATTACCTTAAACCTTAATAAGTACCTTTCTTTTTACTTCTTCGGCTGCATCGTTAGGACTTTCTTCAACTGTCTTCAATGGATTTTATTTTTATATTACAGTATAAGAGAAGCGGAGTACAAATAGTCTTGGAATAGCTAAGTGCCTTCGTATGTATTCATCTGAAAAGCCCCTTTCCAATGAAGTAAAAACTGATGCACAAGTAAGCATCGATCAGCATTTGGGAAGAAAAAGAAAGAAGAGAGGAAGGGAGCAAGCTCCCCTTCTTCTCTTGTGAACTTCTTGGAGTTGCTTTAAGGTTTGGGGTACTCGTTTTACTAGATGCAATGCAAATTCTCCTATATATGGCAGGCAAAACGGGATTGAATTATTCAACCATTCCTCCCTTTTCGTCTTGATTGAAATGCCGTCTCCAGTAAGCAAGCTCGCAACAAAACGGATGCGCCTAACGCGTTAGACTCGATCAATAAGAAAAAAGTATGACTTTGACATATATATGATTCCTACTTTTGGTCATACAAGAAGAGACTCACCTTAGGCTTTTGGTCGTAACATTAGTAGTTACTCACTTGGCAAGTAGGACTTTTGCTTATAGGTTCATCCTACTTTTTTTGGATTTGGTGGTGGGTATCTAAATCCTGGAACTAATAACATGTCTATTCCTTTCCGGTTGCTAACAAGCAAGGACTCACATCATTATTACGCTTTATTCTCCTCAATGAGGTCGTATCAACGTGGTACACTGAACCAAATTCAAAGTGTACCTTTCATTCAAGGCGAGGATATTTATTGCTTTCTGGTTTATAATAGACTTCTGTTAGAAGGGCGTGGGATGCTGATGCCTAGCTATCTTCGTCAATTATGTGTACATAATGTTAGGCGTGCTCTTCCACTATTCATGAAGAAAGACCAGTACATTAAGTTCCCTTTTATAAGCGCTTGGCAGATTTGAGATGCATTCAACAGGCTCGCTATGAGGGCTATGCGTTTTAGTTGGCTAAAGCGTATTCTGGTTAGAACTTCTACTTTCCTGCTTGACCCTATCTTCAGAGTGCTTTCTTTAACCTTCCTTCTCGACTGCTTCCTTTCACATGATTTCTTCGAGCTTTCGTTCATACATAATGGTGACAAAAGGCTTTCAAGATTAGCACTTAGTAGTTAGCTTTGCGGGAGAAGGCCTAATTCTATGGCTTTGGCTTTGCCCGGCCCTGTTTTCTTCTATCCTAGCAGAAAGATGGCACAAGTCTTTACTTTCTTTAAGGAGTAACCTCAGGGGGGGATGCCCAACCTGGGGCAAAGTGAAATAAAGGGGCTCCCCTCTCACTATCCGATGGAGGTTGGCACGGGTCTTTACTTTAGGTCTTGGTCTACTGGATAAGGGAATCTAGTATTGAGAAAGAATGGTACTTCTTTTTTATGTCCTTTATAGAGGGAGGAATGGATACGAGTAGGAACATCGGGAGATGGAAGCTGAGACAGGCAAGAGAAAACATGAGTCTTCACAAGCTAGAGCTTCTGACCTTTACTATTTACATCAGCTCAACCTTCTTGCCCATTTGCTTTAGCGGTTTGATTGGCGGGTTTTCGCTCTTGTGTAGATGGTTTGCTTGGCGACATAACTCCTGCCTATATTTGGGTAGATCTTGTAGAGAAAAGGGCGAAGCCTTGTGTTCTGAAGGTAAAGAAAGACGGTAAAGCCCATTAAAAAGAGTGCCACGCAGAAGCACCTCCTGTTTCACTCGATCTTTAACCAAACAACAAGAAGAGGTGAATTCCACTGGTTTAGCATTGCATTATCCTTGACCGATTGAACAATGCTCAACAAGTTATTGGTAATACCGGGCACATACATGGAGAATGTTGGTAAGAGAGAGTCTGAACCGGTGTCTGAATAAGAGATGAACCAGAGTGGAGAATTTCAAAACCTGTGTTATTTCCCATATGGATTTTCTCCGTTCCAGTGTAGACAGAGGGAGTTCAAAGGTTATTGATGTCGGCCGTAACATGGGTAGAAGCTCCAGAATCAAAGAAGAAATCTGAAGTGGCACCTGGCTCGAGCGAATTGATGAAACGAGCCATTCCTTTAGAAAATAAATAATAAGTTCTCTAATGTGCATGTTGATCGCTTTTGTATTAGTGGCCCTATAGCCCTTTTTATAGCCCCCTAGGGGGACGGGTCTGTCAGTGAGGATTGTGAGAAGATGCAAGCTATGACACGGGATTTCTTTCAGAACTTGTATACGTCGGAGGGCACTGCTAATATGTCAGCGGTGCTAGATCACGTCCTGTCAAAGGTCACTGACAGCATGAATACCTTCTAGTGTGCGCCATTCACAGAGAAGGAGGTAAAGGCTACTTGAAGACAAGACGGTGGGGAAAAGGACTTTGCCTACCTTACTGAGGTACTCGATTGGAGAAGAGCGCCACATCACACTATAGACAGATCCGAATCTAACATATCTGGTACTCTATTTATTATGTCTACTTATCCGAATCTTTTGACTCTTAATAGTCTTGGTCATAGATAGGAATAAAGGCTATTTCCTTCTTAGGCACCACATTCTTAGCTTAGGAAAAGCGCTTTCTTTGGCTTGATTACGGAGGAAAGCTTTTCTTGCTAATCTGGTGATATCGTAGTAAAGCCAAGAGGAATCGATTTAGCAGTCCATACCAGGTAGATTTAGGAGTGACCAGCAGTGAATGCCTGGTAGCAAATGACTCGGCTTTACTTAACAAGGGTTCGCTTTCTGGGAATTCCATCATTCCCACTAGGCAATAATATGTAAACTAGGTATGGAGTATGTTTTTAACGGTGTAAGTACCCCTTCATTAAAGATCCCTTTCCCTAGTCTACCTTCAGTGGCCCTAGGCGGATAAGCCAATCTACACCTAGGATCATTGCATCACCCCTCCAACATTCTTACTTTTGACCTTCTAACTTGGCATCGCATCTCATGTCAGTCACTATTATTGTGAACCATAGTCCACTTGATGACTTTACCCCACCGGGTTGTTTTGCCCAATTCCAGGAATACAGTAGCATTCTCAGGCACTACCCTCAGTTGCAGCCTCAGTCCATATAAAACAGTCAATCTACCAGCAGCAGAGGCTGCAGATACATGTCCACCACCTGTTTATCTACTACCATAAGCGGGAGCAGTTGCAGGTAAAGAGTGTTGTGAGGGCTTTTATTTGCGCGTTAAGGGCTGTTTCTGTTATAGCACTAGAAATCAGTGCCATTAGTCCCTTCTCGAACAGCAGTTTTAGCAATTGAATCAGCTGTTTCCTAATAGACTAGGCTGTTAGCAGGATTTGCAGGCGAGACAGATGAGGCATAGAAGGAGGAATTCCATTATGTGCTAAAGGCTGTGGAATAAGAGCTCTTAGTCCTTTTGGCGTAGAGAACGAATCCTCTGTTGCAAGAAGAAGGGCAATGCCGATTGTAAGGTTAAGTATTATGTACGTAAAAACCAGTCAGTGACTCATTTAAGTGTTGTGCGAAAAGGTAGCCTTTTGGCAACTGCAACCATCCATAGCGAGCGATGGAAGATCAATAGGCTTCATAAGTTGATAAAAGTAGAGAGCAGCTTAAGGAGAGAAGTAGCACGCACTGGAGTGGGAGAATCCATCGAGTAATGAAGATGTTAACTTATAGTACAAGCAAGAGAACTCTTAAAAGAAAGAAATCTACTGCTCTATCATTGACAGATATCTTTTAGTCTATAGCCCTACCTAGGGGGAACTCACACTCGCTAGAAGGCAAAAGCACTTGAAACAGTAGTGAGGTAAGAAATCAAACTACTCGCTTATTCTCAATATGCCTGCTCTTCGAATTCAAAACTCCTCAGCTATACCCCTTTCTACATATGTATATATGAAAAAGACAACAGCTATACAAAGCTTTATCTCGCCACTTGAGAACTCATTTGCTTCTGGCTGTCTTACTGGATTTCATCTATCCTTAGCTTACTGGCCTAAGATGTATATGCTTGGAATATTCGTAATCTCCCTCGTGGTTACGTTTTATTATCTTAGAAGGAGTTGCAACCTACAAGGCCTATAACGCCGTATCAGATCTTTCCATTGCCCTATGGTCACTTGCTTAAAAACTGAAAAGAGATAGACTAAAAAAGAGACTGAACTTCACTTAGGCTTTCTCACAAGCTTATTAGAGCATTGAATTGACCACTACTAAGAGTAAGATGGCTTGGATTCTACTAAATCCAAAGAATGCTGGCTAGGGTGACGCTCGTGCTTCTTTCGAGTAAGGCAAACTGAGTAAGGGGTTGTGTTATTAAGTCAATTTCTTAGCTATAAGCCTGGCCTTTCACTTTTATTAGTACCCCTTTTTCCAACCTTTTCCATTCCATATCTCACCAGTCTTCTTTCCCTGGGTTGTTCTTGAAACGCGTATTAAGTACTTCCCTCCACAAGTCGATCACACCAGATCAAAAAAGTAGGAAAGACCGGGCAGGCTATCAGAACTTCAAACTCATAAACGTAAACTTTTCTCTTTAATAGCTTCAGTACTCATTCATGCCTATTGGCAATAATATGTTTCATCATAAGAATACCATGAAACCTAGACATATTAAGAAAGTCCATAACTTTGATCTTCTCCACTCTCATAGTAGCTACCACAGAATCAAGACACCAGCCCCGTCGCGTCGCGCGCGCGCGCGTGGGCGGGCGGGCGGCGCGGCTCGGCTTGGCGGCGGCGGCGCGCACGTGTGGCCTCCCGGTTCTCCCTCTCAACTTGTCTATGTGAGAGTCCTAAGACTCACTATTTAAGTTGATAACCTTTTTAGTGAATTTTCCATATGGTACTAATCACTTTTCCACTTAACAATAATTGTGGGCCTTTGAAGTTTATTTGATTAATTAGAATAAATAATGGGCCTGGCCCAAATTAATCTAACAATCCCCACCAAACTTCAGAAGTCCACAGTTAATGTCTTCAGATCTGAGCTTGTTTGATATACTAGTGTTTCGATGGAGACTGTTAAGTTGAACATCCATCTAGAAAAGGAGTTTACACTCATTTACAACTGACCAATGGACTATGCCTTGAATTGACAATTTTGTGCAAAGTGAGGCTCACTCGATTCCTTTACTGATACTAGACTGCCTGTAGCATCCCCTCTGGTTGGAGCATATAAGTCATACTCCTGGCCTATACATGAGTATCTAGAGATCACCCAAATCTCATAGATTGCGACTAGCAATCGAACTCACATAGGTGTGTTCCTTTAAGATGCCCTGTAGGCCGACATCTTTGCTTCTCATTAAGCCACTCGGATCACATTGAGGTATTTACCAACCTACCATACAGATAGGAAGAGAAGTGCATTACTCAAGAGATTGACCTTTATTAAAAAGGGTCTCTTCCCTCAGTCTACCCATAGCTTGTTTCACCATCCTAATTCACGGGATCTCCAATCACATAGGACAGGTTGCCACCACGATAGAACTTCATGTGGGTCTCAGTCCCATCTCACTCGATGCACTATCTATCACATTACGCGATAGTCCCTTAGTAAATTGATCTGCCAGATTTTTAGACGTATGGACATAGTCCAATGCTATTACTCCGGAGTTTCTCAATTTTCTGATAGATTTTAACCACCGCTTTACATGCCTAGTGGTCTTCATGTTATCCTTTGAACTGTTTATCTTGATAATTACTGTTTGGTTATCACAGTTCATAGAAATTGCGGGCACAGGTTTTTCAACCACCGGCAAATCCATAAGGAGCTCACGGAGCCATTCAACCTCAACAGTAGCGGTATCAAGTGCTGCAAGTTCTGCTTCCATTGTTGACCTTGTTAAGATGGTCTGCTTGCAAGACTTCCAGGAAACAGCGCCACCTCCAAGTGTGAATGTATATCCACTTGTGGCTTTTAACTCATCAGCATCAGATATCCAATTTGCATCACAATAGCCCTCGAGTACCTTCGGGTACCCCATATAGTGAATGCCAAAGCTCGACGTTCCCTTTAGATAGCGCAATATTCTTTCAAGAGCACGCCAGTGATCATCTCCCGGATTTGAAACAAACCGGCTTAATTTGCTCATAGCAAATGAGATGTCAGGCCTCGTTGCACTAGCCAAGTACATTAGCGAGCCGATGATTTGGGAGTATCTCAACTGATCCCTCATTATTCTTTGGTTCTTTCTCAGGATCACGCTTGGATCATAGGGAGTGGACACGGGCTTGCAGTCACTATAACCAAAGCGACTCAGTACCTTTTCCACATAGTGAGTTTGTACAAGTGTTACCCCACCATTTTCTCCCCTTAGAAGTTTGATGTTTAGTATCACATCAGCCACTCCCAAATCCTTCATGTCAAAGCTCTTTGACAGAAAGTCCTTGACTTCCTCAATCACATTGAGGCTTGTCCCAAAGATTAGTATGTCATCCACATACAAGCATAGGATTACTCCTTCTCCCCCACCATAGCGGTAGTACACACATTTGTCGGCTTCATTCGCAACAAAACCAGCAGATGTCATAGTTTTATCAAACTTTTCATGCCATTGCTTAGGTGCTTGTTTTAGGCCATACAAAGACTTCAATAATTTACACACATTTCCTTCTTGACCTTCTACTACGAAGCCATCAGTCTGATCCATGTAGATCTCCTCATCTAGCTCCCCATTTAGGAAAGCCGTCTTAACATCCATCTGATGAACGAAAAGACCATGAGACGCAGCCAGGGCAAGCAGTACTCGGATTATGGTCAGTCGGGCCACTGGTGAATAAGTATCAAAGAAGTCCTCGCCTTCTTTTTGGGTATAACCCTTAGCCACAAGCCTTGCCTTGTACTTTTCAATCGTACCATCAGGCCTAAGCTTTTTCTTGAACACCCATTTACATCCTACAGGCTTGCACCCGTAAGGACGATCAACAATCTCCCAAGTTCCATTGGTCATAATTGAATCCATCTCACTTCGCACTGCTTCCTTCCAGTAGTCAGCATTGGGAGAGGAAAATGCCTCAGCAATGGTGCTTGGAGTGTCATCCACGAGGTATATAGTGAAATCATCACCAAAAGACTTTACAATCCTTTGTCTCTTACTCTTTCGAGTAGCTCCACTATTATCCTCCTCTGGATTCTCAACACATGTTTGTTCAAGATGTTCTGTTGGCGCCACGGGGGAATCAATAGGTTTTTGACTAGATGTGCTAGGTTCATTTCCTCTCATAGGAAATTCATTCTCAAAGAATGTAGCATCTCTGGACTCAATCACTGCACCAACACGCATGTCAGGTACTCCAGAGCTTACAACTAGGAATCTATAGCCGACACTGTGTAAAGCGTAACCGAGGAACACACAATCTACAGTTTTTGGTCCAAGTTTGCGCTTTTTGACGATTGGCACATTCACCTTGGCCAAGCATCCCCAAGTGCGTAGGTATGAGAGAGTCAACCTTTTCTTTTCCCATTCCTCAAATGGTGTTACTTCTTTATTCTTTGTAGGAACTCTATTCAGGACATGACATGCCATCAATATAGCCTCACCCCACCATTCGTTGGAAAGTCCCGCAGTGTCTAACATGGCGTTAACCAAATCAGTTAGAGTGCGATTCTTTCGTTCGGCAATCCCATTGGATTGGGGGGAGTATGGAGGCATCCTCTCATGAATAATTCCATGTTCCTCGTAGAATGAATCAAACTCATGTGAAAAGTATTCTCCCCCACGGTCAGACCTCAACCGTTTGATTTTTCTTTCCAATTGGTTCTCTACTTCAGCTTTATAGATTTTAAAATAATGCATTGCTTCATCCTTTGTTTTTAGCAAGTACACATAGCAAAATCTAGTGCTATCATCAATAAGAGTCATGAAATATTTCTTTCCTCCTTTGGTCAATACACCATTCATCTCGCACAGATCAGAATGAATGAGATCTAGCGGTGCCAAATTTCTCGCCTCTTTCACAGCCTTGTGAGGCTTGCGAGGTTGCTTCGCTTGAACACAAGCATGGCACTTAGACCCTTTGACCAGATCAATTTTAGGGATTAATTTTAAACTAGCTAAGCACGTCATACAACCAACATTGATGTGACAGAGTCGGGAATGCCAAACATTAGACTCATTATCATTTCTCACATGGTTCACAATTTTATCACAAGAATCCATCAAAGAGAAGCGGAACAAGCCTCTGCTTTCATAGCCTTTTCCAACAAAGGTTCCATACTTGGACACAACACATTTATTGGACTCAAATACAAGTCTAAAGCCATCTCTACATAATAGAGATCCACTAACGAGATTCTTCTTGATGGAGGGGACATGCTGCACGTTCTTTAGCTGCACGATCTTTCCCGAAGTAAACTTCAGATTGATCGTACCAACACCAAGTACAGCAGCATGCGTACCGTTTCCCATCAGCAAGGAGCAACCTCTTTGTTCCTGATAAGAAGAAAACAGAGAAACATCAGAACAAACATGAATGTTAGCACCCGTGTCAACCCACCACTCAGGCGAGAGACAAACTGAAAAAACTGTAGGTAGATGATTACCGTACCCAGATCCTCTAGATTCACTAACAACCATGTTTGCGGACTTCTTCTGCTTGTCCTTGTGGTTAGGGCACTCTTTTGCCCAATGGTCAGATGCACCGCAGACAAAGCAAAGGCCCTTTTCTTTTTCCTTGCCCTTCTTCTTAAAAGTTGCAGCTTTAGGCTTGACTGCAGGCCTGTTTTTCTTCTTCCTCTGTGCGGCATGAAAGTTCTTCTTTTGCACCAGATTGGCGCTAGAACTTTCCTCATGCGCTTTCTTGCCATGAGTGTCCTTTGCCCTAGCATTCTCCTCCACACCAAGAGTAGCAATAAGATCAGTCACACTGAACACTTGCCTCCTGTGCTTTAGAGTAGTGGCAAAGCTCGACCAAGTAGGTGGCAGCTTAGCGATGATACCGCCGGCCACAAACTTGTCAGGCAACTCACACTCATTGTTCTGGAGTTCCTTTGCCAGCATCTGTATCTCATGAGCCTGCTCTACTACAGATCGGTCATCGACCATCTTGTAGTCATAGAACTTCTCCATGATGTACAATTCAGTGCTAGCATCGGCAACACCGAACTTGGCCTCAAGTGCATCCCACATGTCCTTGCCAGTGTCCATATCCATGTACACTTGCACCATGGTTTCAGCTAATATGCTGATGAGACCCCCCTTGAACAAGTTATCTGCCTCATTGAACTTAATCTCCTCCTCGTGAGAGAAAGGAGGTTCAATGCGCTTTCCCTTGATCACGTGCTCACAACACATACTAGTGAACCACAGCTTGGAGCGGACACGCCACACTTTATAGTTGGATCCATCATCTTTCAATGGTGGTGGTTTTAGTGACGTAGCAAAACTAGCAGCCGAAAATGACCTATCAAGTTTTTGGATTGTTGAATATTTGGTCAATTTACGACTTATATTAATCCATAAATACGACTTAAACAATAGTAACAGTACCACTAACCATACTGTAACAGCACCACTACTACAGATAGTATTTAACAGTGTAGCAACCAAGTGCGCTAAAAACGCTAACAGAATAGCATATGAACAATAGCGCACAGTGGGATTAGATTTATACCCTAGGGTGGGACTGCCGGTACCCGCAGACAGTGAGCCACCATCTTCTCCGTCGTTGGTGTTGGTGCGGCCACCAGTCCTCCTCGTGTCCACCATGTTGCAGAGGAGGTCGCGCTGGGAGACTCCTGCAGGTGCGGTGTCGGAGCAGTGGCACGGGAAGCTCCTACAGGTGCGGTGTCGCAGCAGTAGCACGGGAAGCTCCTGCAGGTGCGGCGTCGGAGCAGTAGAACGAGACTCTCCTGTCAGGAAGCAGAAGCCCCCGAACAGGAAACTGTAGACGGGGCAGCAGTCGCACCGGGATTCCCCGCCTACCCGTGCAGGTACGCTTGATGGGGGAAGTTCCGGAGGCCTGCTACCGAAGCTCCCTATGCGCGCAGGGAACTCCGGCCGGAGATGCAGACGAACAGCTCAGCGCTCAGATGTTGCGGAGAGGAGGAAGAGGAAGAGTCGGGTCTCGCGCACCTGGAACAGGGGCGCCCTCCCCTCATTATAGCCGCGCAATTCCCCATCTGTCCGTTAGGCCCTGTCGGGGGAATGAACCTGGACAGGGTGGTTGGGCGTTTTGGTTGGGCCAAGCGACAAAACCAGGCCAAACCAAGCCAGGCCATGGCCCACGGCCCACGGCCCACGGCCGCAATTCCCCATCTGTCCGTTAGGCCCACGGCCCCGGCCCCGGCCCGGCTCGGCCCGTCGCGTCGCGCGCGCACGGGCGGCTCGGCTCGGCGGCGGCGGCGCGCACGTGTGGCCTCCCAGTTCTCCCTCTCAACTTGTCTATGTGAGAGTCCTAAGACTCACTATTTAAGTTGATAACCTTTTTAGTGAATTTCCCATATGGTACTAATCACTTTTCCACTTAACAATAATTGTGGGCCTTTGAAGTTTATTTGATTAATTAGAATAAATAATGGGCCTGGCCCAAATTAATCTAACAGACTCCACATGTCATTATGATACAAGTGTTAAATCTTAAAAAGTTCGCGAATTAAATGTCAATTATCAAAACCTCTCCCGCTAAACATGTCAAGTTAAGTGAAGATGATTACCTAAAGGGAGGATATGGCGATGAGGTCCAATGGAGACATGTAAAAAAACTATGATCTATTTATATATTCATCTTTTCCTATCTTTTCAGTGAATCACACAATAAACTAATACATTCTTACTCGATCTCTTTTCTCCTAAGAAGTCCTCGCTACTGAATCAAGTCGATTACTTGAATCCGGATGGACAAGTTCTACTATAAAGAACCTAGCGAGCTGAGCTACGCTAAGTCCATCATCTCTTCCTATCTTAATTCTTATGTAGGCATAGTTTCTCGTATCTTGTATAGCAAAGAATTTTCATCTCTCTATTATTTAGTTCCAATATGATCACCATTTTGTTAGATGGCACCCTAATTAACAGTCATAGAAATAATTCTAGTTTCTAGTTTAGACTATTCTTGCACCCCTCGCCAAATCCTGACAATGACTGATTAACACATTGTTGATTTGCGTGGTGGAGCCGTGGAGGTGGTGCCAACATTCAAAGAACACACGGCTTTGGAAAGGGACTTACACAAGGTATCTTTCAGTCTATTTTTCATAGGATTGTACGTTTGAGTGTCATCCTAAATCCTAAATTCCTCGAAATTTACAGCAAACTTGTATGTTAGTTACATATAGGAAATTTGTTGGATAGGCTTCTTTGTTCCAAAGGAACACGCATGGGTGAATTTTTTCCACGGTGGGCCAGGGTTTTTCTCGTATGCATGTTTAGCACATTTTGTCCAGAGAGTCCACACTCAGTACATGCATGTGCTCGTCGAGGTGCTCATGTCTGTTATGTTTTAAATTCTTCGAAACCGGTGGCAGCTTTCTCTGGATTCTAATACTTTATTAAAACCACCGGCATGAATTTTCGGTTCAAACACAACTCCAGCTCTGACGAATTTTTCTTGGATCTATCCTTAAAGAAGTAACTGATCCACGGCTTTGACTCACCAAATGATTAAAGCCTGCAGGAGGTCAGGTCATGGCGGTAATCACGTCTAGACGAGACCCCCATTCCGGCAGCCCGCGAGGTGGAAACAGGATTTTTTTTAATGCAAACAGGAGGGGCTTGCCCCTACGGCCCTACTGTGATTTTATTGGAAACGGGATATTTTAGCAGGATATATTCAGAGACGATGAACCATCTGTTATGCTTCCTGCAGGCTGTGCAAGACATGTTGAGCTGACAATTGAGCATGTCTATCAGTCTATGTCTCCGGATACAACATGGATTGAAATGTTCTTTCTGAGGGAGGAGATGAAAAAAACTTTGAAAGCTTCTTCCTATGGGTTACTCATCAGTTTTGATGAAATCTTCAGACTAGTATTTTGTCAATGCGGAGTTGGAATGGACTTTTGCTTGCATTGGGCATGAGGTGGCTGACCTTTTCTTTCTTCCATTTACTTTGCCTATACTCTATACCAAACAACAAAAAACACGGAAGGGACGCAGATTGACATCCGATCAAGGGTTTTCGCTTTCACAAAGGAGACGATTGGATTCATAATATAATACACTATAATAACAGAAGAAAAGTAGTGATACAAAGATGCAGATGACACTTTCTTATATATCTGAACCTAAGTGGTTTTTTTTTCAAAAGGCGGCAAAAAGCTTTTGCCAGATTTTTATTAGACTGAAAGGATCAAGATGCCCAAGAGAGGGTGAATTGGGCTAATTCTAAATTTCTTCGCAATAATTAAATCCTATAGTTAGCCCAATTAACCTCTTGTGCCTAGAAAGTGTTCCTAATTATTCTACCGCACAAAAGACTTGCAACTTAAGTTTCAATCCTACTCTAGCATGGCAATTCTAAGAATGTAATGACATGAATTGAATTGCTCAAAGTAAATGCTCAAAGTAAATGCTCAAAGTAAATAGAGACGAAGGAACGCGGCGATATTTTGCCGAGGTATTGGAGAGTCGCCACTCCCCACTAGTCCTCGTTGGAGCACCCGCGCAAGGGTGTAGCTCCCCCTTGATCCGCGCAAGGATCAAGTGCTCTCTACGGGTTGATTCTTTGACACTCCGTCGCGGTGAATCACCCACAACCGCTCACAACTTGAGTTAGGTCACCCACAAGCTCCGCCGGGTGATCACCGAACTCCCAATCACCACCAAGCCATCTAGGTGATGACGATCACCAAGAGTAACAAGCACGAACTCTCACTTGACCACGACAAGTCTAATGAGAAGGTGGATGCACACTTTGCTACTCTTGATCTTCACTAATGAGGGCTCTCTTTGGGATTCTCAAATCTCAATCACCTCACTAGAACCTTGCTCTTCTTGGCACTCTCTAAGGTGTTTCTCAGCTATTGAAATGAGCAAAAGTACCCCCACACACAAGTGGAGGTGGTATTTATAACACCAGCTGAAAAACGAACCGTTATGTGCCTCTGCGGGGTGACCGGACGCTCCGGTCATGTTGATCGGACGCTCCGGTCAGTACACCCCGAACTCCAGAGTTTATAGAGTGACCGGATGCTGCCAGCATCCGGTCACGATTTATCCTCTCTGAAACCTTACTGGAAATGACCGGACGCTGGCTCTCAGCGTCTGGTCACTTGGCCTTCCAGCGTCCGGTCACACCGAATGATTTCACCTCAGTCAAATGAACTGACCGGACTCTGTGCCAGCGTCCGGTCACACCGAAGCCAGCATCCGGTCAGTATTTGACCCTCCATTCACTTCCAACTCTCGATCATACGCGAATGAAGTTTGCTCCATTGGATCTTAGGCATATGTAGGAGCTACCTAGCGCTAGTTTTAACAAGTGTGCACCACACCTAACTCACTAGACTCACCTAGGTCAAGCTACCTATCCATACCCCCCTTAATAGTATAGCCAAAGAAAAAACAAAGTCCTAAACTACTCTAAGTGTCTCTTCAACCCCAATCGACACTTAGAACTAGTCCATCCTTAACCTTGTCGTCCATCCTTTGAAAATCGAAACGATTTCCATCGTAGGGGCATGACAACCATGATTGCCCAATCGATCTCCATTACCGTGACCTAACTCAATTGTTTCTGCAAAACACACGTTAGTCACAGTAATCATGTATTGTCATTAATCACCGAAACCCAACTAGGGGCCTAGATGCTTTCAATCTCCCCCTTTTTGGTGATTGATGACAATACCACCTCGAGTATGTAAAAGAGTTGAGATTTTTAACATTCTTGGATCATATAAGCTCTTGTCAATAAGAACAAAGGTGTTAGTCAAGCTTATATGAATCAAGCCAACATGATGTACTCAAAAGATATGAAATAAGCATGAGTACAAGTAATAAAGCTCATTTGCATCGGAGTAAAACGTGGAAGCAAAGGCAAATGAGCATAACACAAGTGATATGACATATAAGTAATTCAAAGTAGAGAGCACACATGTCATATATCACGGTCACGTAGATATCACTATCACACATATATAGTTCAATGCATGAAAGTAAACACACGATGAATGCATAATACTGTATCACACATAAAAACTCCAAATGTAATATATAAGCTAATAAGATAACTAAGCTCCCCCTAAATACGTCGCTCCCCCTAAATCTATCATACTCGATCCCTCTCCCCCTTTGGCGTCAAACACCAAAACCTAAGGGTCGGTCGGCGGGGCTACAGCGGACGAGCCGGGTGCTGAAGTATGAGGAGCAAGCTGAAACTAGTTGGCATCATCATCTGATCCGGAGCTCTGAGCAATCTAACCCTCTGTAGCTGTAATCGGTGCTGTAGCAGTCTAGGTCAGATCAGGAACTGGAGCTGCTGTAGACTGAGCTGGTAGGACTATAGTAGGCTCTGATGATGCCACTAAGGAAGGGAGCATCTCTGTAGTCCCGGTGACTAGTGCAACAGTAGAAGGACCTGGGACATATAGATATGGAGGAGTAGGCATCCCTATCAACTCACTAAAGGAAGCACCAAGGCTCCTGGACACTATGGTCTCTAGCACTAGCAGCGAGGGCGTCTCATCTGGTGTAAAGCCCGTCTGAAGCGGTGTGAACTATGGAGCTGGTAGTGACATAGCAAAATACTAGGACACCTGCTCTGTAGGAGAAGCAAACTGTGCTGGTGGCTGTCCCTGACTCTGAAGCCCACTAGGCTGTAATGCTGGAGTCATCGAGGTAGTGGCAGTCTGACCAAGCTGGGGTGAAGGCTGTGACGGTGGAGCCCCAATAGCAGTCACAACATGCTGCATAAATCTAAGGAGCTGCTACTGCATGAGTATTTGCTGCTGATGCATGGCCTGCTACTGCTGCTGCTGTAGTGCCTGAGTCTGCTAATGTATAGCTAGCTGCTGCTGCTGGATCTGCTGCTGCTAGCGCTGGAACTCATCCTACCGAGTCTGGAACTAAGCAAATGTAGTAGCTGTCTCCTGAGCCTGTCGTGCCTGGTCCTGCCTCATCCGCTCAAGTATAGCAAGGAGAGCAGGGTCGGTCTACGGGACAGGTGGCGCTGAGCTAGAGCTACTGGCCTCATGGTCATGTCGCTGAGGAGGCATCCAAGGGATGGGCTGATAGTCATCATCAGAACTGTCAGTGGGGTCGCTCATGACCATCCCCTCCTGCTAAGCAAGCTCCTCCTCTATAGCTGTAATGCCTCTGATGATATCATCCTGCTAGGCTGTAGACTCTGGCACATCGGGATGACGGCATGGCTAACTAGGTGCCTATGGAGTGCTATGACGGATCATCTATGTCATGTTATAGGTAGGGAACTCAGTCGTAGCACCACTATACTCTGCAAGCATCTCTGGTGGCCTCACTGTGACTGCTCTGTGGATAAGCCATGTGATCCAGTGAGCATAGGGCAACTACTTGCGACCTCTGAAGCTCTCAGCTATAGTATCCTCCATCTCTAACAGAAGAAGATCCCAAATATCAAAAACTGTCTGCTACATCAAAGAGTTGATCAGCCACAACTGTATACGTGTCAAGCCCTCTCTGTATCCCATCCTAGGAAGCAGTGTACTCCTCATAACAGCCTCAAGCACATGAACAGTGGGGTTAAGGTCACTGGGGTTCCTCCTCGACCCTTCGCCAAAAGGCTCCTTGAAACAGTGACGGACCAAGTCAGTAGGGGGCACGTTGCCACCATGAGGGCATCTAGGGGGTGCTGTCTGGCCATAGCACACCTCGTGAAGTCTGACTGGCTGCTCCTGAAGTCTAAGAATCTCCTGGCCCTGGTGCTCGTCAATCGATAGTCTCTCCCACCAAATGCAAAGTGAATAAAGTGATGGTGCGGGTCAATAAAGAGAGAAGCATAGAACTATCGAACCCAAGATGGAACATATAGTCTGGTCTGTCGAATCAAACCTGATAGCCTCGGCAGATATGTAAGGTAGGGGCAAATGTGCTCTCCAACTGCTGCAACTATAGAGTCAATGTGGCACACCCTCTGAGATCTGAAAACTACCCCACTGTTGAGATAGGCATTGTAGAAATCCTCCTGCAGTGGAGTATAGAAGCCCTCTGAAGCTCTCTCATCCCTCCTCGGTAGAAACCATACCTCAAAATCAACAAATCTCAGCTGCTGAACCTGCTTGGCTGTGGCGGCCCTCAAGTCAAGATGGGTCACTAGAGGCGGACCCTGTGGTCTGGGCGGTGGACGAGAACCCCTCCGCTGTGTGTTAGCCCTCGGAGTGACTAGGGCATGAGTATGACCAGAGTGGTGAAGTTGTGGCTAAGGTGCCTGCTCTATCTCCTCAGCCTGTTGGCCCTCCTGAGTCTGCTCTATCGGCTCTGCTGGTGGGGGCTACTGCTATGGCTCCTGCTATGACTCCCCCTAAGGCTAAGGCTCCATAATGGGAAGATGTCGTCCTTGCATCATGATAGTCCCAGGTGGACTACCATGAAGACGCTCAATACGCTCAAGTCTACCCTGCGCCTCTAGTGACAGATGATCTGCAATAACAACTCCACTAGAAGCTCCTCCTTTCTCAGCACGATCTATAGCCTCTGCAACTGTGGCGGCCCTCGCTGTATCTGCATCTAGATACTTGCGCTTCCTGACTGCCAGCTTCTTGGTCGCCTTGCCTTTAGGATCTGCTGGCTGGCGAGGCGAGGGCCTCCGATCCTCATCTCCTAGACCACCTCCGACATTCTTTGTCTGAGCCATCTGAAAGATCTAAGGAAAAACTACCGCTGACAAAGAAACAACTGCCTCTATCGAAGATCAACTGCCGCTGACACTTTCGAGGCTTGGCCATGATCCTTACTCGCGAGCTTGGCCCCAAGTTAACTAACAACTATCACACGATCTCAATGGCACCGACTCGCTGCATGATGGAATAGATAGGATATACAATAAATACAATGTATCTAATAGATGCGAAACCCTAGGAAGAAAGCAATTTAGATACGAAGTTGAAACGATGGGCTTTCTACCTGACAAACCGGTGACTCAAGGAGAAAAGAGAAGTGACACGTGGGGAACCACCGAGTCAAGGGTTAGGGTTGGCGGTGAATCGATGGCCCTATGAAATCAGTGCTGCGATGAATGGCTAGGTCATGGGCGAGTTGCAATGAGGATGCTTGGGCATGGGTAGGGCCTTACCAGTGCTGATCGTGGGGTGAAGACACTATAGTGGATCTTGGCAGCGTGGGAGCATGGCTAGCTCAGTGGCGGCTCTACTGTGGTGGCTCCGGTGGCGAGCGCAGGCAGGGCACGGTGGCGGCGCTGTAGCGGCAGTGGCGCGTGAGGCAGCTGGCGGCGGCGCTAGAGCAGGGGCAGTGGCGGCACGCAGGCGGTGCAGCGGCTGCGGTGGAATGCGGGCAAGTGGATCCAGCGACCTAGGCACAGCTGTGGCGGTGGCGTGGAGCTAGGGCAGGTGCGGCGGAGCTTCAGTGGCGAATACAGTGGCGGGTAGATTAGGTCAAAGCCTCGACGAAGATTGGCTTATAAGGTGGCCCCCCACGAGATAAAGAAGGAAACCGAAAAAGAGTTCGTATGCCACACGTTTTCTATTGATCGGACGCTCTGGTGGTAGCGACTGGACGCTACCACCCAGCGTCCGGTCAATTCCAGATGTCCAAATCCTCTAGAATCACGACCAGATGCGTCCGGTGGACACTGACTGGACACAGGTAGAGTTCGGTCACCTAGCCTTGATGTCTTCATGATCGACCGGACGCTGAAGCACCTTCTGACCAGATGCTGGAAAAACACTGTTTCAGCATCCGGTCACTCCTTCGGCAGTAGGTTCACCTCCTATGAACTGATCGGATGCTGGACATCAGAGTCCGGTGCAGCGTCCGGTCACTCCTTCAGCAAATCTTCAAAGTCCTTCGCACTACTTATTCCCAATCAAGTCCCAACTCCAATAAGATTCAAATAAACACCAATTGAGACTGATGTGAGTGACCTCTCTCAAACCCTCAAGTTTTTCAAAATATTTTGCCTTAGGCTATAATTCTTTTTAAGAAAATAGGCAATAAGAGGGCGATTTAAGATAAACGACAAAACAACATTCATGCATATGCAATGCAATACTTGAAAGTAAATCTAGTTGCTTATCAAGTTTGATCCAAGGTTAAGCTTCTTCACACGCTTTTCGGCGGTTATCTTAGCCATGTTAGACAAGCCCTATATGCATTATAAAGCATTAAACATGTTGTATATTACAATGCAATGTAAGAGACAACACAAGCTCAATTTTTAATGAAGTTGCTAAAATCAAGCACATTGAGTTCATTCCGCAATCTACAAAATGTTGCCTCATCTAACGGTTTAGTGAAGATATCCGCCAATTGATCCTCGGTCCTTACACCTTCTAGTGATATACCATTTTAGCAACATGATCTCTAAGAAAGTGATGACGGATATCTATGTGCTTGGTGCGAGAGTATTGAACCAGATTATTTGCAAGTTTTACTGCACTTTCATTGTCGCACAAAAGAGATATTTTATCTAGAACTACACCATAGTCTAGCAAAGTTTGTTTCATGTAAAGCATTTGTGCACAACAAGCACCCACGGCAATATATTCCACTTCGGCGGTGGACAAAGCCACACTATTTTGTTTCTTGGAGAACCAAGACACAAGTGATCTACCAAGCAAATGGCACCCTCCGGATATGCTTTTTCTATCAACTTTACAACCGGCATAATCTGAATCAGAATAGTCAATTAATTCAAATCTAGCTCCCTTTGAGATACCAAAGGCCAATGCTTGGTGTGTGCTTAAGATACCTAAGGATTCTTTTTATGACAATTAAATGAGTTTTCTTAGGATTAGCTTGAAACCTAGCACACATACACACACTAAACATGATGTTGGGCCTAGATGCGGTCAAATATAACAAGCTACCAATCATAGAGTGGTAGAGAGTTTGATCAACCGGGTTACCTCCCTCATCTAGGTCGAGATGTCTATTGGTTGGCATTAGAGTCTTGATTGGCTTACATTCATCCATCTTGAATCTCTTGAGAAGATTATTAGTGTATTTCTCTTGAGAGATGAAAATCCCTTCTCTCATTTGCTTGACTTGAAAACCAAGAAAGAATGTAAGCTCTCCAATCATTGACATCTTGAACTCCTTCGACATCAATTCACCAAATTCTTTGCATGAATCTTCATTTGATGATCCAAAGATAATATCATCAACATACACTTGACAAATGAAGATATGCCCATCAAGCTTCTTGGTGAATAGTGTGGTGTCGACCTTTCCAATGATGAAGCCCTTCTCAATGAGAAAGTCCCAAAGGCGCTCATACCAAGCTCTTGGGGCTTGCTTAAGCCCATATAGTGCCTTGGACAACCTATAAACATGATTAGGATATCTAGGGTCTTCAAACCCGGGAGGTTGATCAACGTAGACTAGTTCATTAATAAAGCTATTTAAAAATGCACTTTTCACATCCATTTGATAAAGTTTTATTTCATGATGTGATGCATATGTAAGGAGGATACGGATGGCTTCTAATCTTGCAACCGAGGCAAAGGTCTCTCCAAAATCCAAACCTTCAACTTGAGAGAACCCCTTTGCAACTAGTCTTGCCTTGTTGCTCACAACAACACCTTGATCATCTTGCTTATTTTGGAACACCCACTTTGTTCCAATGACTCTTGCACCTTTTGGCTGCTCTTCAAGAGTCTAAACTTTATTACGAGTGAAGTTGTTCAACTCTTCATGCATGGCATTTATTCAATCCGGATGTTGAAGAGCTTCTTCTACCTTAGTAGGCTTAAAGCAAGAGACAAAAGAGTGATGAGCAATAAATGAAGCATGTTTTTGAGATTGAGTCATTACACCCTTTGATGGACTTCCTATGATGAGATCTTATGGATGATCTTGAAGTAGGGGTGTATTTCTTCTATTGACCACTTGAGGGGGAGGTTGTGGAGCATCAACATCTTGTGCTTGTACCACCATTTGTTCATGGGAGACATAAGTATCTTCATTTTCTACTCTCTCATCTTTTTCATCATCTTGTGGCACACTTGATGAAGAAGGTGGATCAATCACTTGTACATCATCTTCATCATCTTTAGACTTGATGTCTCTAACCGGAATGTTCTTCATAGCCACCCTCAATGGTTCATCACCTACATCATCAAGATTCTCATGTGCTCCTTGGGAGCCGTTAGATTCATCAAATTCAACATCATATGTTTCTTCAACCAAGCCGGTGGCACGATTAAATACTCTATATGCTTTGGACTTTGATGAGTAACCAACAAGAAAACCAATGTCACAACGTCTTTAAAACTTCCCTAGGTGTTGCCGCTTCTTGTAGATGTAGCATTTGCAACCAGACACCCTAAAGAAGGAGATGTCCGGCTTCTTCCCATTGAGCAACTCATAAGGTGTCTTGCCAAGGAACTTTTGAAGGAATATGTGGTTTGATGCATAGCATGCGGTGTTGATTGCTTCCGCCCATAGAGCTTCGGGGGTATTGTACTCATCAAGCATTGTTCTTGCAAGAGTGATTAATGTCTGGTTCTTCCTCTCAACTACACCATTTTGTTGAGGAGTATAGATTGTGGAGACTTCATGTTTGATTCCAACTTCATCACAATAAGCTTCTATGTTTGTGTTATCAAATTCTTTTCCATTGTCACTTTTTATCTTCTTGAGCTTCACTTTAAATTCATTTTGTGCTCTCTTGGCAAACTTCTTGAAGCAAGATGCAACTTTGGATTTGTCATGAAGGAAGAATACCCATGTATATCTTGAATAATCATCAACAATCACAAGACAATAAAGATTTTCTCCTAAACTCTTGTATGTTGTTGGTCCAAATAAATCCATGTGAAGGAGTTCTAGCACTCTTATGGTTGATATGAAAGCTTTTGTTAGATGGGTATTTGCAACTTGCTTGCTAGCTTGACATGCACTACAAAGCTTGTCCTTCTCAAACTTCACATCCTTCAACCCTCTCACCAAATCATTCTTCATAAGCTTCTTGAGTGAGCTCATCCCAACATGAGCAAGTCTTCTATGCCATAGCCACCCAAGTGTTGTTTTGGTGAATAGGCATGTCTTCAAGTTTGCATCTTCGGAGGTAAAGTCTACTAGATATAGGTTGTTGTATCTAAACCCTTTGAATATCACTTGATCATCATCCTTCTTGGATACAACAACCTCCTTCTCGGTAAACAAGATTGGAAGCCAAGATCACATAATTATTCAACGGATAGCAAGTTGAAACTCAATGAAGCAACATATAGCACATTGGAGATGGAATGATCATTTAATATTGCTACTTTGCCCAATCCTTTGACCTTGCCCTTTGAGTTATCTTCAAATGTGATTCTTTCTTGCCCATCTACTTCTTCATCTAGTGAGGTGAACATATGAGGATCACCGATCATATGTTGTGTGCAACCACTATCAATAACCCAATGACTTCCACCGGTCTTGTAGTTCACCTACACACAAGAGACCAAGCTTTAGGAACCTAAACTTGTTGAGGGCCCTTCAAACATCACTTTCATCTTTCCACTAGAATCCTTTCTAAGCATGTAGTGAGCATTGAAAGTAAAGGGTCTAGCATGCTTGGGCAAGGGTTATGGTGGTGGAGTTTGGCACTCATGAGCAAAGTGGCCTTCTTGTCCACACTCAAAGCATCTCTTTGGCTTTGGCTTTGATTGTTGTTGTTGAGCTTGAGCCTTCTTCTCTTTGTTTGCCATGTACCCAATGCCACTTCTATCCATCTTCATGACAATGTTCATTAGGAGCTCACTTTAAAGATATTTGCCTCTAGTGAACTTGCTCAATCCAATCTTGAGATGCTCTTTTTCCAACTTGAGCTTCTTGTTCTCTTCCTTGAGTGCATCACTACTTTTATCTTCCTTGAGTGCAACCTTGTTTCTTTCTTCCTTGAGTTTCTTGTTTTCTTCTTTTAGCTTCTCATTCTCAAGAATCAAGTTGCCATCATGATCAAGAGTTTCTAGCACAATGGTGTTGTGGGTTTTGAACTCTTCAAACTCTTTCTTTAGCTTTTTATTGTCATGCTTGAGCTTGACATACTCATCATAGTCATTGCACTCAACCACTTGCTTGCCTTTGCCAATAGATCTTTGCTCAATGCTCTCATCAATTAGATCATCACATGATGTAGCTATATCAATCTTAACAACATTATTAGTGGCATCATGTGGCTCATTGGGTAAAAATTCTTGAGCAATAACAAGGGTATCATAATTAACCTTAAGAGTGGTATATTCCTCCTTTAGCTTGTTATGGCTAGTGATGAGCTCTTTGTGCACCCACTCAAGTTTATCATATTTATCTTTAAGCTCTTTCTTAGAAGATTTGAGCTCCTTGAGTTTGGATGACATAGCATCATTTGCTTCTCTAAGCTCAACACTAGCCTTTTCGGCTATCTCACATTTAGCTAAAAGAGAATCATTCTTAATCTCAAGCTTTTCATTTTTAGCTCTAGTCTTTATAATGATCTTAGTGTATTTCTTTAGTAATTTAGCAAGATCATCATAGGTAGGTGACTCATATTCATCATTGCTATCACTATCACTATCATCATTATGAGCATGATCATCACCACTACTATCATCATCATGTGATACCTTGCGTTCACCCTTGGCCATAAGGCATATGTGTGTAGAGGATGATGGCGGTGGAGGCAGTGAAGATGATAGGTCAATAGCAATGGCGACCACCTTCTCGTTGTCACTTTCATCATCGGATGATCCACTAGATGAATCAATGTCCGTGAGCCAATCACAGACGATGTAAGCCTTTCCACTCTTCTTCTTCTTGTGGAAGTCTTTCTTCTTGCCATCTCTCTTCTTGTATGGCTTGTTCTTTTTCTTCTCATATTCATCTTCATTGCTTGAGTCATCTCTCTTGCCCTTGTTCTTGTTCTTGTACTTGTCTTTCTTGGGCTTTATGATTTGGTGAGCTAGATGACCAAGTTCTCCACAATTGTAGCAATCCATTTTTGAGATTGGCTTCCTTCTAGAGCTAGTGAAGAACTTCTTCTTCTTCTTGCCATCAAATTTGATGCCACTCTTGTTTAGCTTCTTAAGCATCTTGGTGGTCTTCTTCACCATAAGAGCAAGACTTTCATCATCAACTTCATCTTCACTTGAGCTCTCATACTCAAGTCTTGCCTTGCCCTTCTCTTGGCTAGCTTTGAATGCTAAGTCCTTATCTTTCTTCTTGGTAGAGAATGAGCCATCTTATGGCATGATGTGCATGTACATCTCACGAGCATTGATCTTCCCCAAGATTTGTGTCGGTGTAGTGGTGGAAAGATCACCTTGATGTAGCACGGTCATAATATGCCCATATTTGTCAATGGGGAGGACACTCAAGATCTTTCTTATAACATCGAATGGTTGCATTTGAGTGAGTCCAAGCCTATTGACTTTCTCTACAAGAACATTCAAACATGAATATATTTCATTAGCACTTTCCATAGGAAGCATTTCAACGAGTTGAGCTTTTTCATGACAAGATGATAGCGTTCCTCACGCTCACTCTTAGTTCCCTCATGGAGCACACAAACGTCCGACCATAGTGCATGGGTGTCTTTGTGGTTCCTCACCCGATTGAACACATCTTTGCAAAGGCCTCTAAAGATGGTGTTTCGAGCCTTTGCATTCCACTTCTTATAATTTACCTCATCGCCTTGTAGGTTAGTAGCATCCCAAGGTTTTGGGAAGCCTTGTGAGGTGGCTCTAAGTATACCAACATCTAGAGCCTCAAGATACGCCTCCATGCGAATTTTCCAATAAAGAAAGTCATCTCCCTCAAAGATAGGAGGAGGTCCATCCCCATGAGACATCTTGCTCTAGGCGGTTAAGCCTAAATACGTGAGCACGAGGCTCTGATACCAATTGAAGGGATCAAGATGCCCAAGAGGGGGGGGGGGTGAATTGGGCTAATTCTAAATTTCTTCGCAATAATTAAATCCTATGGTTCGCCCAATTAACCCCTTGTGCCTAGAAAGTGTTCCTAATTGTTCTACCGCACAAAAGACTTGCAACCTAAGTTCTAATCCTACTCTAGCATGGCAATTCTAAGAATGTAATGACATGAATTGAATTGCTCAAAGTAAATGCTCAAAGTAAATAGAGAGGAAGGAACACGGCGACGTTTTGCTGAGGTATCAGAGAGTCACCACTCCCCACTAGTCCTCATTGGAGCACCTGCGCAAGGGTGTAGCTCCCCCTTGATCTACGTAAGGATCAAGTGCTCTCTATGGGTTGATTCTTCGACACTCTGTCGTGGTAAATCACCTACAACTGCTCACAACTTGAGTTGGGTCACCCACAAGCTCCGCCGAGTGATCACCGAACTCCCAATCACCACCAAGCCGTCTAAGTGATGGCGATCACCAAGAGTAACAAGCACGAACTCTCACTTGACCATGACAAGCCTAATGAGAAGGTGGATGCACACTTTGCTACTCTTGATCTTCACTAATGAGGGCTCTCTTTGGGATTCTCAAATCTCAATCACCTCACTAGGATCTTGCTCTTCTTGACACTCTCTAAGGTGTTTCTCAGCTATTGGAATGAGCAAAAGTACCCCCACACACGAGTGGAGGTGGTATTTATAACACCGGCTGAAAAACGAACCGTTATGTGCCTCTGCGGGGTGACCGGACGCTCCGGTCATGTTGATCGGACGCTCCGGTCAGTACACCCCGAACTCCAGAGTTTACAGTGTGACCGGAAGCTGCTAGCGTCCGGTCAGCACTGACCGGACGCGTCTGGTCACGATTTACCCTCTCTGGATCCTTACTGGAAACGACCGGACGCTGACTCTCAGCGTCCGGTCACTTGACCTTTCAGCATCCGGTCACACCGAACGATTTCACCTCAGTCAAATGAACTGACCGGACTCTACGCTAGCGTCCGGTCACACCGAAGCCAGCGTTCGGTCAGTATTTGACCCTCCATTCACTTCCAACTCTCGATCATACATGAATGAAGTTTGCTCCATTGGATCTTAGGCATATGTAGGAGCTACCTAGCGCTAGTTTTAACAAGTATGCACCACACCTAACTCACTAGACTCACCTAGGTCAAGCTACCCGTCCATACCCCCCTTAATAGTACGGCCAAAGGAAAAACAAAATCCTAAACTACTCTAAGTGTCTCTTCAACCCCAATCGACACTTAGAACTAGTCCATCCTTAACCTTGTCGTCATCCTTTGAAAACCGAAATGATTTCCATCGTAGGGGCATGACAACCATGATTGCCCAATCGATCTCCATTATCGTGACCTAACTCAATTGTTTCTGCAAAACACATGTTAGTCACAGTAATCACGTATTGTCATTAATCACCGAAACCCAACTAGGGGCCTAGATGCTTTCATAGACGATAGAAAGAAGAAAAAGAGGTGTTACAACATTTTTATAACCTCAACAACAGATTCAACTCTACTAAGCCGTACAGACCAAACCACTCTAGTGAGTAAACCTAAGTGCTGACACGTTTCAAAAGAAAAACCTAAGTGATGGAGTTTTGAGACAGCTATATATGCATATCACTTTCGATTATATCCAATAGCAATATTTAGCTTTGGAGACAAACCTACGCACTCATGTCCCTTTTGTAAATCTAATATATCTGTATTAGCTAGGTTTTGATTCAATTGATTGATTGATTGATTGATATCACTTTAGTATATCTAACAGTGACGAAGTCAGAAAAAAATTTAGGAGGGTCTGAACAAAAGAATTGATGCTTTTTTATCTTCTCTTAACCTTAGCTCTTCCTACCTAATACATATATGCATAAAATTTTAAAAGAGGACTTAGGGGGGCTCCACGTGCCCAGAATCGGTAGGGGGCTAGAGCCCCCCCTAGCCCCACCGCTGCCTCCGTCGCTGATATCTAACGACCTACGTATTAGCTAGTGCCTATAATATTACAATGAGATAAATATGATAGCCAAATTAAGTTTTGATAATCTAAAATGTCGACGTCATTTGTGAAGTGTTCGACTTTTGCGCCGGCCGCCCATATGCACATCACATTGCCAGTTTGATGGTCCGTCCGTCCTGGTGCCTATCGGTTCATGGTCATGCATACGTGCTCGCTTTCGTAATCCATGCCAGACATGCCCTGCACTGCAATTAAGAACCAGGCCTCGTTTAGATTGGAGTTAGGAATCAGTATTTGGCACTGTAGCAATTTCGTTTGTATTTGACAATTATTATTCAATCATGGCCTAACTAGGCTCAAAAGATTCGTCTCGTAATTTACAATCAAACTATGTAATTAGTTATTTTTTTATCTACATTTAATACTCCATGTATGTGTCTAAAAATTTGATGTGATGAGAAGAGAGTGAAAAAACTTACAATCTAAACGAGGCCCCACTTGAAAAGTCTCTGCGCACGAATTTCTCTAGTTATTGAAGTCAAAACGGCATAATCTACTAGTAGTAATTTACTTCAAAAAAAAAGTCAAGACCGATACCCTGGAAATCGGTCTGCTTTTAGCTTGCTTCACGCGGAGTTCAAAGAGTAGTCTGAGATGTTTGGATGACAGACGAACGGGCGAACGCCGGCCGGTCGATCAGATCAGGACCTCCGAATTTTTTACTATTTGGTCCTTTTTTCGAAAGTTTCTCTCAAATAGACCTCTGGCGGAAAGAATTCCAGAAATGGACCCTTGGCTCGGCACCAGAGTGACTGGCGCCGAGCTCGGCGCCAGAGTCACTGGCGCCGAGGAGCTGGGCACGGGAAAATGGCCTGCCAGGGGCTCGGCGCCATTCACTATGGCGCCGAGGCACCTACATTTAACCCAGCATGCACTTCTTCTCCGAGCGCTCTTCCTCTTATTTCTCCTCCGTCTTGGGTTTTTTTCTCGCCACTTCACCCTACCTCACAATCACCGGCAACTCCGAATTCTGGCTAAGTCCCTAAATTTACCGTGAGATGGATATATAAATTTACCGTGAGATGGATATATAAAATTTTGGCTAAGTCCATAAATTTACCATAAGATGGGCAACTTAGAATTTGGACATGCTGAAATTTGTGGGACTGAATTTTTGCTATGACTTGGAGACTAGAACTTTACCATGACTTGGACATCGACAAATTTAAAATTTTACCATGATTTGGATATTGAGAAATGTGGCTAACTCTAGAGTTTTACACTGATATTTGAGCACTTAAAACAACATAGAAATACTTAGGATAAAAAATGATCTAGGGTTCATGTTGATGAACGAGCCTAAAAATGTTTCTAAGTGTTGGATCAATAGTTAACACCCTTTTTCATGATGCAGTTTTGACCACAGTAAAACTATAGTTTCTTTTCTAGATATAAAGTTTGACTTTTAATAGAAGTTATAGTTTGAGTTGAGTACAACAAACTTTGTTTTTGGACCTAAACCTAAATCAGTTTGCGATATTTTATCTTCCAAATTTGTATAGCAACTCAATTTAATACCTTACTACGAGGCCATGCAGGTGTATTATACTCGATACGCCAACCAAGACAAAGAGGATCTTAAGGGTTGGGCTATTGTGCACCAGATATCTCCACATGGTACACTACCTGCCCCAAATGATGATGATTACAACTTCAACGCAAATACATATGATGGACAGTTCTATCAAGAAGATGGGCTACCAGGCACGTTTGAGATAGTCTTACCCGAAGCAATCGAAATGGAAGTAGACAACGAAACGGTTGATGACGAGGTCGATGAAGATGTGGTGGTAAATGCCAAGGACATAGCAATGCTTGAGCGATTACTTCTAGGCAATGACGACGATGACAACATAGAACCTTCGGATAGTGTTGCCCATTTAGACAATTTTGACAGTGATGATGAGACCTATGATCCCAATCATGAAGATTATTCCTAATACATGTAATACTATGGTTTTTTAATTTGTGTTTTGTTTATATATTTTGAATCTATTTCTAATATATGTACTAATTAGTCTTGTTCATTCTTTGTGATTGCAGGTGATTGGACAAAGATGGCGAGCAGACGTCCACGCCATGACACGCCCTCGATTTACGGGAGAGACCGCCCTCTCCTTCGAGGTGAGGGGTCGTCGTCTGAAGCAGCATCCATAGGAGGTGACGAGAGGAGGACCAGGGGCAGCCGCCGCAGGAGGCAGCGGTCTCCTCCCTCGACACGTGACGAGGTGCTGGAGGAGGAGCACGTGATGGCCACGACCACGTCCTCGTCGGAGGACGAGAGGGGTCAGCAGACGGGCGAGGGAGATGAGGTGCTCGAGGGCGAGGGAGGCAAGGCGCTCGAGGGCGAGGGAGAGGGTACCGCTACCCGGACTCTCTACGAGCGAGGTCCTGCGAGCCTCCCTTCGGTTCCGCTTCCTCACAACCGTCCAGTGATTCGGCCTATGGCAAAGAGGTAAGTAACTATGGATGTTATCACAACTACTTCATAAGATATGTTGGAAATCTTAAGAGAAACTGATAAATTTTCTTAATCACTTGTGCAGGGCCTGGTTGGTTTTGTCGGGTACTCCAGCACGTACCCCCACGAGCATCCTTGGTGTTTTATGCAGGAAATGGTACCCCAGCATTGTGCAACTGTCCGAAGAGCCGGTGGTGCAGGAGCCGGCCTCCAACTGGGACAGGTACGCGCTGGTCACGGATGACACTTACCGCAACAAGCAAGAGCGAGTATTGGTAAAGTTTTGGGTAAGTCTCTCTCACACAACATTACTTAATACATTACATTCATTGGTTAAATCTTTTATTGAAATAATGAATGGATACATCGGTTTTGTATGCAGAAATATTTCAAGGCCGAAGAAGGACTTGAGGCCCAGGCAGATCGGGCGGCTGCCGCAGCTTGTAGGAAGTATGTCACCGAGATGCACCACCATGGGCGCGTCCAGGCCCACATAGACTACTACAGGTCGGTACTTAGGCAGTCCCTCCCCAAGCCTCAAGCAAGATGGATTACGCTGACCCGGGACCAGTACCTTGAGGTAGGCGAATAACATTCATAATGATTCGTTTTGATATCAAGTAGGTTTAATTTCATCTTCTTATATGTCAAATACTCGATGACTTGTAGGTGATTCCCTGGTGGTGCCGATCGTATCCCGAGTGCTGGGCCATGATCGTGGACAAGTGATTATCACAGGACTTTGTTGACACGCACGAGAGGCAGCGGGAACAGCGTCTGATGAGGCAAGGTCCAACTCACCATCAAGGCAGCCGTAGCCTCCCTGGATACAAACAAACATACGTAAGTGATTTCTTTCATTTATTTTGACGCTCAATTCTGCTTGATTTCTCACCATCTTCCCGTCTTTCTCGTAGGAGGCTGCGCACCCGGGCGAGGAGGTCTCAGAGTTCTCTGCGTGGGCTATGTCCCACATGGGCAGGGCGTCGTCCTCTGTCTCCTTCGACCCGGCTGCCCCGTCCCAGGCGTACTCCGACCCGAACGTGTACACTAAAGTCCAAGAGTACACATCAACGGTAAGGGAGATCTATGGGGAAGATTACAATGTGCGCACTGAGCCCATTGATGCAGAGGCGATCATGAGGCTCGGAGGAGGCAAGAAGCACGTGTGGCTGTGGATTGCAGATGACGCCATCGACTCCAACACTGTTTCCTCCCTCGACGCTATCTGAGCACGGAGCACGAGCTCCAGCCAGCCCATACGTCCACGGCCTTCTCCAGCACTGCAACAGGTCCAAGCACTCCAGATAATTCCTGTTTTACTCGTCGTACGTAGATATTTACACACCTAAATTAGATTTACATTACTGATACATTGGAGTGAAATATTGTAGGCCGAGCTGCAAGAAACAAGAAGGCAAAGTCAAGAGCAGAACACGGAGCTGACCGCACAGCTGCAGGCCCAGAAGGTCATGTTCGAGGCCGCGTAGAAGCAGATAGCGGAGATGATGATGATCATGCAAAGTCTTGGGCAAGCATCGGGTGTACCTGTGTAGTTTTCAGCTCCTCCTCCTCCTACTCCTGCAGCTACTCCTGTAAGTATGAAAGTTCACTTTTCGCTTGTGCTTTGCATGTATGTCGGCCTTCGTGCCATTGTGGATGTCGGCATTCGTACCGTTGTGGATGTCGACGTTCGTGCCGTTGTTTCTTGCAGGTTTTGGAAACCTCCCCGTGCAGGGGAGGTGCTGCCGAAATTTTCAATTGAGTCTAATCTTTTTGTATTCCTAGATTACTAGATGCAATCTCTAAGTTCCAAAACTGTTTTCCCAGATTACTCACATATGCAATCTCTGCTCCTTTGTGCAGCTTCCGTCCGTGGGTTCCAATCAACCCGCTAGTACGTCACCGGGTGATCCTGCTTTTCCTTCACCATCGTCTCATAGGCTAGCTTGATGAGGACTCGTGCTAGGTGATGTGTTTGGACTTTAGCGTGATTTGTGATTTATGGTTGTGACTTGTGCTTGGATTTCATTAACTTGTCGTAATAAACATGTGAATGATGATGAACATGTGACTTGTTGTTGTAATATATTGTGATTTGTGGTTCACAATTATGGTTGTGATATATTGTGAGAAAATGGGTTCTGTGTGATATATATATGTATATATATGAAATGCTTGTGTCGATGGAATGCAAAAAAACAAAAAAAAAATTTAAATTTCTATCTCTTTGCCGAGGGCAATGACCAAGGCCCTCGGCAAAGAAGGGTCCTTTGCCGAGGGCGCTAGCAATAGCCCTCGGCAAAGATTTTTTTGGAAAAATCCTGAAAATTTCTTTGCCGAGGGCCAGGGAGCAGACCCTCGGCAAAGGTTTTTTAAAAAAAAATTCAAAAAAAAACTATTTCTTTGCTGAGGGCCGGCCCTCGGCAAACAATTTTTTTTTTAAAAAAAACCTTTGCCGAGGGCCCTGGCAATAGCCCTCGGCAAAGATTTTTTTGGGAAAAATCCTGAAAATTTCTTTGCCGAGGGCCGACCCTCGGCAAAAAAAAATTCAAAAAAAAACCATTTCTTTGCCGACGGTCGGCCCTCGGCAAAGAAACCGCCAACGGCGCCGGCGCGTGACGGCTTCTTTTCTTTGCCGAGTGCCCGATAAAGGACCCTCGACAAAGACCCATTCGTCGGCAAAGCCCTCGGCAAAGACTTTGCCGAGAGTTTCTGGTCCTTTTGCCGAGGGCCGGCAAAGCATGCGAGTCCAGTAGTGCCAGCTAGGCACGTACACGACCGTTACGTACGTACAGACATGCATGTGTTGGAGTATTGTTTACGTACATACGTGCATGGCTGAGCAACTCGCCGTAAATATCCAGCAAAATCTTCTTCATGATTGCATGGTCAGCACAGCATCCAAAAGCAGGGCCAGGTTCATATATATTATTGGTAGTAGTCAAATTGATCACCTCAACCTTCAAGATTAGGTACGGTGTGCCAAATAATCTAAAACAAGCTAGCCCTAACTACTGGTCAGCTGCTACAGCATCCAAAAGCAGGGCCATTCGCTGTAAGCCAGCATCTCTCGGAACCCTCCTTGCATGCTGCCGTTCGTCGAAAACTTGCATGCATGCGGCGCGCATTGGGTTCATTTCTCTACCGGAAACAGTAATGCCGGGTGCCCGAGGGTTTGCCGAGTGCATTCCATCATGCACTCGGCAAACCTGTTCCGAGTGCTGCCGTGAAAACATTCAGTAAACATATCCGCCCCCGCCGCCTGCCCCGCGCCTCTTCGTCACCCAGCCAAGCCACCTCTTCGTCACCAAGCCGGAAGCCGCCGCCCAGGACCTACTCCACCACGGCCACGACGTCTCTCGGAGCCCTGGACCTGCCTCGAGCCTTCGCCACCACGGACCGCGGCACCGCGTCCAGAACCCCGACGCGACCTCTGGGAGCCACCTCGTCGTCACCACGAACGCCGGCGCGCGTATCTCTGCACCGGCCCTGCCTGCACCGACCCCGACCGGCGTCACGCGATCCGTCTTCACCTAGCCCGCCGGTGAGCAACCCGACCCAAAGCTCCACCTTTTGGCCTTGACAACATCCCTCTCTTGCTTGACTTGGTCAGACACTAATTTCTGTGAATATAACTTATCAATCATTGCTTAACTTCAAGTCTGGCATTGCCAGATGTCTCTGTATGCTTGATAGCTGTTTCTAAACCTTGAAGTAACAGATTGGCATTGGTTGTTCTGTCGATGATGCTTATGTACGGGTAAGCTAGACAGGGATGCAAGCAGCAGAATATGCCATAGTCTTGCTTGGTGCATATATTATGTACAATTGTGCCTGTCTTTTCAGGAATGGGGAAAAAAGTAGGCTCCTTTTTGAAAGGCACACATGAGCATGCCTATACCATGCTGTTGCGTGTAGATTCTTGATTAGTTCAAACATGGGGTCCGGTCCTGTGTTTATTCTTGTTCTTTATCAGTTCAAACAGATTGCCACGAACATGCTTGATTGCCTTCATTTGACAGAGAAACCAATATTCTAAGATTGGCTGGTGAACATGGGGGACATGATTTAGGCTGGTGGTGCCGTTCCACAGCCTTGTCATGCCCTGGTGTTTGTAATATATAAAATCCATGAGCAGAGGTCCCTGAACCATGGTATTATAGTGGGCCTCTGGGTACTCTGTATCTGATCTAACCTTAGACTAATCCAGGCATTAGTTTATGTGTTGCTACCTGTTTGTTTACTTGATATAATATATGGTTGCAGTTAGATATTTGGGGAAATTCTGGTGTGCTCTTTCTTTTTGTGTGTGTGAATTGTACTGCTGGTGTAGTGATGTTTTTGATTCGTGATGAAGAGAGTGTTTTTGATTCGTGGTGAAGAGAGGTGCGTCTCTGAGATTGGGTGAAAGTGACATGTTTCTGGTGCTTGTGCCGTGTAAGCAAAGACGGTTGATTTTGTTGGTGACCTGGCGCGTTCTGGACTAGAAATAACAAGAGATGAATACCAGTAGTTTGGATGTCGAAATGCATGATTGATCTCCCTGCGAATACATTACTGAATTTCTTTTGTGTGGTAAGGTCATAAATTTCTGTTGTTTATATGTTGTCTTTTTTCACATTTGTGTGGGTAGTACAGTATAAAATTTGGAAATCAGTGGTCCTACAACTTTTGTTGATTAATTTGTACTTTTGTAGAATTCATTCTGTAACTTCTTTTACTAATTTGCTGAGGGGATCATTTACATGTCTCTGCAGTTTCACATACCATCGCACCCCTTAAACTGTACTGCTAAACGAAGAAAACATGTAATTTTGCCTCGTGGATAACATAATTGGGATGCTGGCAAGGAACATTCTTTTGTGAAGCATGGACTGTTCCTTCTCTAGCTTTATTGTTAATGTAGGTTTCCGGCTTTTAGATAATTGCAAATGAGAGATTTGCAATGATTTTAACTAAATGAAAGGTACTGCCACACTGTTTTAAAACTTCATTTATCTATCATTGTTGGCTGAGAACAACAGTATAAATTGAGTGAGGCAGGGGGGGGGGGGGGGGGGGGGGAGCGGTTGGAAAAGTGCTTGTGCTGAATCTGATTTACCATTTCGTCTATTGACAACTTGACATTTTAGGAATTTCTAACTTAATGGAACCTGTCAAAGAAAGTGGTTTTGGTTATATCACCACGCAGGGCCGGGCCTCCGGCTCCGGAGCGGGCCATGCTGTGCCGGCCCACGTGCCTGGGTAAGGCCTAGGCACGTCCTGTTCCTCCAGCTCAGGCCGCTAGCCACGGGCTGGGCCGGGCCAAAAAATGGGCCTTGGGCCGGGCCGACGGGCTCGGGCTGCATGGCCATATATATATAGGGGAGGTGCTGCCGAAATTTACAATTGACACTATTATGTTCGTTTGTTGCAGGAGAGTCTATTGCAAGGATCATTCCCCACTGTTATCGACTCGTCACTTTGCAGGACAGCAAGGTGAGGCATCCTACACCCCTCTTTCCATATCATGTACGTTCTGAGCCAGTCTTTGCCAAGTGTCAGGTATTTGACACTTGGCAAAGAAGATAGGTTTGCCGAGTGTCCCAGAGTTGACACTCGGCAAAGGAGCCAGGTTTGCCAAGTGTCTGGAAGTTGACACTCGGCAAAGGAGCCAGGTTTGCCGAGTGTATGGGAGTTGACACTCGGCAAAGGAGCCAGGTTTGCCGAGTGTCAGGTCCGGGACACTCGGCAAACGCGCCGTGACCGTCTCGACGCCGTTACATTACTTTTTTTCGCCGAGCGTCGGTTTCAGCTCTCGGCAAAGTATTTGTTGAGTGCCTGATAGAAAACACTCGGCAAAGTGACGTTTGCCAGCACTGTAGATGTCGTGTGCTGTTTGCCAAGTGTTACACTCGGCAAAGCCTTTGCCAAATGTTTTTTTTTGTCTTTGCGGAGTGCCAGGCACACGGCATGTTTCCGGTAGTGTTTGACCTTGACTCGTTCCAGGCTTCCAGCCTTCCAGGCGACTGTGCATATATGCATGCATGCTGGCATAAACTAGCTAGCAACCCAAGTCGCCGTCGTGCCAGTTCCCGGGTGAAGATTCAAGCCTAGGTAGCTCGGACGTCGTCGTCGTCGTCACACGCTCGCGCCACCGCGGCGAGGCAGTCTGGTAGGCCACACCAATCAACTCACGCTAACGGAGGAGGAGGTGGGCGTTTCAGGCTAGTACGCGGCTTCTGGAGCCACACCGTGCATTTGTCGCCGGAAAAACGCTGATAGGACGCGCGTGGACGAGTTGCTAAGCTAGCCAGGCAGACAATCATTCGAAGTTATCGACCGGACCGGGGTAGTTTAGGTACTCACCCTGTTCGCACCCTGTTCGCTTGGTTTCAGCCTGACTTATTCAACCAGCTAACAGTGTTTTTCTCTCACAACAAACCAGCATCATCCAGCCCAAACTAGCCCAGAAACCAACCAGCTAACACGCCGACTGACTGGTGGCGGTACGACGAATGGAGGATGCACATGTATATGCATCCCCTCGTCGTTGCATTGGCAGCTCTCGCTCTATAAATTAATACCTGCGGCGTCCGAGCCAGATGAGCATCGCAGCAACACACGGAGATCACATTGCAGAAGCTAGAGCTAGCCTTTTGCATCCTCTCGCTCGCTGCTAAACACACATCATAATCATACACGAAGATCAGAGAGCTGAGCTGAGCTCTAGCTCTGCTGCATGCCCCTTCGGCAACGTCCGACGATGGGCGGTGCAGATAAGATGCCGGCAGGCCGGCTCAGCTGGTTACTGCTAGGCGTGGTGTTAGCCTTTGGAGTTGCAGCTAGCCCGGCCCAGGCCTCCAGGAATACTCACTACGACTTCGTTGTAAGTTGATCCATACATCTCATTTCAACTTGTATATACTACTACCAGTTTAATTTCAGAGATTCAGGCAGTTTGTTTCAGTACGTGTAGTATTTGAGGGCACGTGCAGAACAACAGTTGTACATATGTTATCGTTTTGAAATATTTAGCTAAGCTATGTCGATGTGATGATTGCATGCCTTCAGATCATTTGCATATGCGAGCTAGATATCTGATCTAGCGACTATGAATTATTAGATACTCGATCTGCATGATGAAGTAAGTAGACCTAGCTAGCTGTATTCCGACCGGCACAGATTGACTTCATACTTGCTTGTCGAGAAACACTAGCTATATATCTTGCTAAGCATAGAAATTACGGAAGCCACAATTTTCCCATTTCCCTGATGTGAGCTGCTGAACATCGTCATCACTCGAGAAAAAAGCTAGCAACGATGTGACACATCTTATTAGCTGCTTGCTAATCTTTTCCATTCCAGCATGCAGCATCGTCTTATCGAAATTAGCCTCTTTGCTAGTTATCCAAGCTCCTTCACGCCCACTGCTTGCTTCGTCCTACACACCATGCAGTAGGCGAACGGCAAAACTGGCCAGAGCAGCAAAGCACGCGATCGATCGATGAGGGAGGATGTCACCTCTCGCTCGTCCCCCACCCTCCCCCGCGCCGTCCGGCATTTCGCCGGCGGACACCAGCCCCAGCCTTCCCCATCCACCCAAAGCCGTCCTTCCCCCGTTTGCTGACAGCACCACCAGTTCATCATCTTCCCCCCCCCCCCCCCCCCCCCCCCCCCCCCCCCCCCCCCCCCCCCCACACACACACACACACACACACACACACACACCGGTGTTCTCCTCTCCCACCCACCATCCTCAGCCAAAAGCTCGTACCTTGACCTCACCGGAGACTGAGGAGGAACTGGAGGAGCTCGACCTCCTCTGTTTTTCTGACACCGACGTCGACAGCCCCTGTCCGAGACGTGCAAGCAACATTTCTCTGGAGTCGAGCAAGACGCAAGGACATGAAGACATTGAAGATGCACACAAAGATTCCAGCGACAAGAGACACCAAGGGCAACACGGCAAAGGAAGTACCTCGCCGGATTGCTTCCCTGGTGATTAAGCCGGACAACCACCAGGTATCTTATCGCGACGCGCTTGTCAGGCAAAGGACTTTCAAGCCCCGCTTCCCGCACGACCCATCACGTCGCGGGGATCTGGCCTGGCTCCATGAGCAGCGCAGGAGGCCCCGCTTGAAGCACCATGCGGGCAGCAGCAGGACTTGTCCCCTCAGGAGTGGCCATGTCGCGTCCCTGCCTCGAGCACCTCCCCTCGGCGCAGCTCGCTGGCTTTCACTGCTCAAAGCAAAAGCCGGGAACAGATGCTTCAACTGCTTCGCGTCGGACCACCGCATTGGTGAGTGCCGGTGAACTGCCGAGTCCAGCTGTCCGTTGATGAAGTGCGAAGGGACGTGCTTCGGCAGCTCGGCATCCAGGACCAAGACATGGGAGTCAAGCGCCTCTCTACGGCCATGTTCTTCCTCCACTTCTCCACGCCTGAGCGCCGGACTGCTACTCTGCGGCTCGGCGGTCTCTACGCCGGCCAAACTGCTCTCCGTCTTCTACCTTGGACCAGGCAAGTTAATGCTTCAGCAAACAAGCTTATGTTTAGAGCAAGGGTCTGTTTAGAGGGAATCCCAGAGCATGCTCAGCAGTTAGAGACTATAGCCAAGTTGTTTAATGCACCATCGTTCATAGAGGCAATTGACACCGAATATGAAAATGATCAAGAACGGGCGTGCATGTGTGTCTGGATTTGGACCGCCAACCCGGACGGTTTAGCAACCACGGCCTCTATGCAAATAGCTGAGCCAATTACTTTCCCTGAAGAATTTTACTGGCAAATGGGGGATGTTGAGTTGCCAACCACTAGGTCTGCTCCTGCAGATATGTTGGAATATCAAGTTATCATTCATCTAGACAGGGTTCATGATTACTCCCCCCTTCCCTCAAGCCTTTCACATGAAAGCATGCATAGTGGAATAAGTGGTCTTCCTGATGATTTAGAAGAGGCAGAATGGCCAGTGAAACATCGGTTTGTTTGGCTGTATGGAGTCCCTGATAATAGAATCCCACCAAGGCGCCGTCCCTCGGTGCATGAAAGAATCGGGACTAGAAGGGATAGATCCCCTTCAGGAGGTTCTGGAGGAGGGCGGAGAGCCATGCAATTCCCTCCCCCAAATCTTCATGATCTCAGGCAGGCAGGCTTAGGAGAATCCAGTGGTGCAAACAATGGACAAGAACAAGGCAGGAGAAGTTTTCATGGTAGAAGGAGAAATGTGAGTATGCAGACTGAAGGAACTGAAGCAAGCACCATAGTAAGCAAGCAGCAGGACACAAGGGGTACCAAATTGACCAAGTTTAAGTGCTCTGCGAAGGTTTGGAAACCAATTTCAGGAGTTCCAGATCCAATTTGCCGGTCTGATGCAAGAGAGGTGCAGGTTTACAGTCTGGACCCAATGCTTGGGGAAGCTTTGATGGGAACAACCAACGAATACTGTTCACCGTCCGGAAAGAAGCAACAGACAGAGCTAGCAGGTTTGGTGCACTGTTCCAAACCATTGAGGTTCCAGGAGCAACAGGGCAGGAAGTGGGTCCAAGACATGAATTCAAACAAGTTTGAATGCTTGGTAACTAAGCCTGAAAAGCAATCGAGGTATAGGCCGGCCTCTCAGCCTGCCCTGCATCTTGCCGAAAACAAAGTGCAGCAACAGGAATCCCATTTGAAGCCTAAACCAGCAAAAGACAGCTCTGAGAATTTGACGATACAGGCTTGGGCAACTAGTCTTACTGAAGCAGACCCCCTAATTTTCCCAAACCAAAACAATTTTTTCAGTGGCACTTTGCACGAAGATAACAACCTGAAACCAGGTAATGACCCCATGGCAGAGGAGGCTATACTAGTACCTATACAGAGGACTAGAACAACCTATGAAATGGGCAAGTGGACTAGAGAAGACAGCTATATGGCAGTAGAGGAGCATGGGTAAGAGATCTCATGGCAACGGAATCTGGAACACTGTTCAAGGCCTGAAACCAGCCGAGAAGCTGGCCATGAGGGAAGGGGTCACAAGGCACCAAACAAAAATGATAAAATAAATGGTATGCTGAAGATGCACCAAGCCCACATTATTGCACCTGAGCACTGTGCAAGAGCGACCCCACCCCAAATCAATGCAAAAGGGAAAGACACCACCCTAACCCCCATCACAACGACGGGTTCGGATGGTCAGTCTTTAAGTGAAGATGCAAATACGCAGGGCCAAACAAGACCACATAGTTAGAGACGACAGAGGAGAAAGAAAATAGGGAGCAGGAATATGGTGAAGAGCTATTTCACAACCCCAACACTGATGTTAATGTGCAAAACAATGCTGAAGCTAGGCGAAGCAGCATGCCAGAAATGCAAACTACAGGGGGGGAATGTCCCATATAGGCTACAGTCTTTGAGCCACCAGTGATGACTGTCGGATTGCCTACAGTGAATGAGCTGCAGATCACCCAGTCTGTAACTTCAATTAAAACTCCTATCAAACTGATCACCATTCACAAAGAGGTACCTACATTGTCTCAAACTGAGGCAGCTACTGCTAAGAAGCACATCCAGGGGAAGGAGGGGAGCACTGAAGAAATGAAAAATACCGGATCTACAACAGTAAATGACATACTGCAGCAAGGCGCTGAAACAAACTTATCAGTACCACCACTGCTACAGATTGATGACCCTCAATAGAGAGCAATGCAGAAACTAACCCAAGCAGAAGAGAACACTAAAATCAAGAATCACAAGCAAGAGGAGGCTGACCAAAATACAGAAAAAATAGCCCGACGCTTATCAGATTTGGTACTCACCAAGCAAGTCCCGAGAGCCATTCTAGAAACACCTATCATTAAACAAAGCAAACGGATGCAGAAGCCAAAAGATAAGATCAACAACGGAGATGCTAAGGAAGTGCTTATCGCCCCGGTGAAGGAAAACAAGGGCAACAAAGCAGTAGGGAAAGCGAATGAAAGTGTACACACAAGTAAAAGGAAAAGTGAGAGGATTGCTAGTAGACCAAAGTCTAACTTGACAATGCAGGAGCAGGCTACCAGACTCCTCATGAAAAAATGCGGAATTGTGGACACCAACAAGAATCTGGAAGAGGGCCAGTACGAAGAATTCAGACAACAGTTTGTTTAGCCTATGAAGGAGATGACTGTGCAAGGCCTTCGTGAGACTTTTCGGCTATATGGCAATGACGCTGATCCTCTCGACGCAATAGTGTTGGAGGGGGATGAGTGAACCTTGCATCTCTTCAACTGGTGGAGGGGGGGAGGAAGTTGTGTTTGTTTCGATTACCATGAACAAACCAGCATCCTGTGTATCTCGTGTATGGTGGGAGCAAGCTCAGAGGAGAAGGGCTACACTGTGTTATGGTCCATTGTGAACAGTGTAATTTACTTAGTGCATAATAAAGGTGTGCAAGGGAGGAGCAGGAATGGCTATGAGGTTGTTGGTCCAGCAGTTATTTCGGGTCAGAGCTACCATAAAAGTGATCATTAATGAACAGCAAGAAGATAGGTGGTCAGAGATTTAGTAACTGGGCATAACTGCAGCATAGTGTGTTTGCAAGAAACAAAGATGCAAAATCTTGATGCTACCATTGTATCAGAAGCTTTAGGTCCAAAATTTGCCAACAATTTTACTTATTTACCTGCACAAGAAACCAGAGGGGGAGTGTTGCTGGCAGCGAATGAGGACTATTATAACCTGTCAGAGACACAAATAAGAGATCATACAGTGACAGCAAAATTAGAGGCAAAGACATACCCTATAAGTTGGCGGCTGACAGGAGTATATGGTCCACAATCTGATCAGGATAAAATGCATTTCCTGAAATAAAAAGTTATAAGCAACCTGATCCAGATAGATGGCTGATCCTGGGGGACTTCAACATGATTTTGAGTGCAGAGGATAAAAACAACAGCAACATCAATAGAAGACTAATGGGTGCCTTCAGGAGCACGGTTGAGGAACTAGAGTTAAAGGAAATCTCCCTAACAGGCAGAAAGTTCACATGGAGCAACAATGTCACACATACAAGAATTGATAGGTTTTTTTGCACAACAGAATGGGAGCTAATGTTGCCCAATTGCAGATTGTATGCTGATTCATCATTAGTATCAGATCATTGCCCCTTAATACTTACTACAGAAGGATATATCAGAGCTTACGGAGGGTTCATGTTCGAAACCTTTTGGACAGAAATCTAGGGATTCAGGGAGGAAGTACAACAAGCCTGGAGCAGGAATCTAACCATTCAGAACCCTTTCCTGAAGTTATACACTAAATTGCAACGCACAACAAAGAGGTTGAGAGGATGGGCAAGAGGAATTATTGGCAATAACAAGTTACTGATGTTGGCTGCCAAGCAGCTCATTGCAATTCTGGACGTGGTACAGGAGTTCAGACAGTTAAGCCAACAGGAGGTGCTGCTAAAAAGAGATCTAAAGAACATGTATCTTGCCATGGCTGCTATTGAGAAATTAAGGGCAAGGCAAAGATCAAGATTGAAGTACCTTAAGGCAGGAGATGCATCCTAAAAAATTTTCTTCAGTCAGCTAATGGGAGAAGGAAAAAGAACTACATCCAAACATTGCAAACACAACAAGGGTTCCTGCATACACAGGAGGAGAAAGAAGGGGCAATTCTACAACACTTTTCATCTGTACTGGGGACACAAGTAGTTAGGAATCAAACACTGAATTGGGAATCAATTAATATCACAAGGCAAGACCTGAGTCACTTGGAAGAGGAAGTTAAGCAGGCAATCTAGGACATGCAACTTGATGTTGCACCTGGCCCTAATGGTTTTATTGCAAAGTTCTTCAGGTCATGCTGGGACATAATCAAGGAGGATCTTTGTGCAGCATTGCATCACTTCTACAATCTGCACGGGCAACATCTCAAGATGCTAAATTCTGCCCACATTGTGCTCATTCCTAAATCTGATGAAGCTCTGAAAATTGGGAATTATAGACCAATTAGCTTGACTAGTAGCATCGCCAAGATTATATCCAAAGTGCTGGCAACCAGGTTGTCCTAGAGTCTGAGTAGTCTTGTGTCAAGAAATCAAAGTGCTTTCATCAGAAAACGAAGCATCCATGACAACTTCCTCTACACACAGAACACCATCAGGCATTTAGACAAAACAAACCAACTAACATTGTTTCTCAAGCTCGATATTGCAAAGGCTTTCGACTTGGTGAGATGGGACTATTTGCTGGAGGCTATGGAAAGTATGGGCTTTGGACAAAGATGGAGAGAGTGGATATCATTGTTGCTCTCCACAACATCTTCCTCAATTCTGGTAAACAGATCAAGAACACCTTTCTTCAGGCACAAAAAGGTTTAAGGCAGGGGGATCCTTTGTCACCGATGCTGTTCATACTAGCATTAGAGCCATTGCAGAGAATCCTGTCAATTGCAGAAGACCACTCTTTAATTACCCCAGTGCCATCCCAATCAACCAAATTTAGAGTGAGCCTTTATGCTGACGACGCTGCTATTTTTGTTAATCCAGTCAGACAAGAGGTTCACACAATCAAAGAGATTTTTGGATATTTTTGGGGAGGTGTCTGGCCTCCATATCAACCTCAACAAGTCTACTGCCTACCCAATTAGGTGTGACAACATCGCTGTAAATGATGTAATGCAAGATATGCCATGCACGATCAAAACATTTCCATGCAAATATTTAGGTCTCCCACTGTCACTCAAAAAACTCAAAAGGGTGGAGGTGCAGCCACTAATTGATAGGGTGGCATCAAAATAACCAGCATGGAAGGGAAAGTTAATGGACAAGGCAGGAAGATTGACTTTGGTAAAATCAGTGCTATCAGCAATGCCAGTTTACTTCCTCACAATTTTCTCCTTGCCAAAATGGGCAATCAAGAAAATAAATAAGATTAGAAGAAGTTTCCTCTAGAAAGGTGAAGAGAATGCTAGTGAAGGTCACTGCCTAGTGAATTGGAAGAAATGCAAGCTGCCTAAAGAGTTGGGAGGATTGGGCATTCTAGACCTGCAAATGTTCAGTAGAGCTCTAAGGTTGACCCAGAGAGGCCTTGGGTTGGATCGCCAACACCCTATGATAACATAGACAGACAAGTTTTTAGAGTTAGCACTGTTGTCACTGTCGGCAATGGTGTGGTGGCCAAGTTTTGGCATTGCAGTTGGCTGCAAGGAAGGGCCCCGACTGACATAGCACCAACCTTGTACAAATTGGCATGGAGGAAGCAGCGAACAGTTCAACAAGAACTCCAAAACAACAACTGGACTCATGGTCTGTGGCGAATGACAACAGCACAAGAAATGGCAGAATTCATCATCTTGTGGGAATTGATACATGGCGTACAACTTAGTGATGAAACTGATTCAATAACCTGGTGATGGACTGCTGATGGATCATACACAACCAAATCTGCATACAAGATGCAACTGCAAGGCACCTACTCAGATGGCAGTCAGCATAAAGTCTAGAAAGCATTCGTTGAGGGAAGGTTAAATTCTTTGCCTGGGTTCTGCTACAAAGGAAAATCTTGACGGCCGACCTGCTATCGGCCAGGCATTGGCAAGGTCCAGCAACCTGCCCTTTATGTTACCAAGAGCCTGAAACTGCATGCCATCTGTGTCTGCAATGCTACTTTGCAAGGGAGGTGTGGTTCCTGATTGGCAATTGGATGGGGTTGGGTGCCGGCTTTCTCTCAACAGTTGCAACGGATATCCAAGATTAGTGGAATCAAATGTTACAGCCATTGAAGGCCAAAGAGAAAAGATCGTCAGCGACAGTGTTAATGTACGCGATCTGGAACTTATGGAAGGAGAGGAATCGGAGAATATTTGAATCCAAAGCTTTGCGGGCAGATCAAGTCTTCAAGCTCATCAAGCAGGACATCTTGCTTCGGCGTCGGGCATGTGCCACACCTCTCATTAGAGAAGACTTGCACCCCCCTTAGCGTTGCACCGTTTAGTTGCTTTTATTACTGTGTGTCGAGTTCTTTTCATCAAACTGTAATAGTTCATAATTTCAAAAAAAAACCATGTAGTAGGCTCGATTAAGAGGAGACAAGGACTAACGTCGGCATGTGATATATATATTTTGCAGATCAAGGAGACCAACGTCACCCGGCTCTGCCAGGAGAAGACCATCCTGGCCGTGAATGGGCAGTTCCCCGGGCCGACCATCTACGTGCGCAAGGACGACGTGGTCATCGTCAACGTGTACAACCAGGGCAACAAGAACATCACCCTCCACTGGCATGGCGTGCACCAGCCGCAGAACCCGTGGTCCGACGGGCCGGAGTACATCACGCAGTGCCCCATCCAGCCCGGCGCCAACTTCACATACAAGATCATCTTCACCGAGGAGGAGGGCACGCTGTGGTGGCACGCGCACAGTGACTTCGACCGCGCCACCGTGCACGGCGCCATCGTCATCCACCCCAAGCGCGGCTCCGTCTACCCCTACACAAAGCCACACAAGGAGATGCCCATCATCCTTGGCGAGTGGTGGAATGCAGACGTGGAGCAAGTTCTCCTGGAGTCCCAGCGGACCGGCGGCGACGTCCAGATTTCGGACGCCAACACCATCAACGGCCAGCCCGGCGACTTCGCCCCATGCTCCAAGAACAACACCTTCAGGATGTTGGTGGAGCACGGCAAGACATACCTACTCCGGGTCATCAACGCGGGGCTCACCAACGAGATGTTCTTCGCCATCGCCGGGCACCACCTCATGGTGGTCGGCACCGACGGCCGCTACCTCAAGCCGTTCATTGTCGACTACATCTTGATCTCCCCCGGACAGACCATGAACATGCTCCTCGAGGCCAACCACGCCACCAATGGCTCAAGCGACAAAACCCGCTACTACATGGCCGCGAGCCCGTTCTTCACCAACATCGGACTCCCGGTCAACGATAAAAACACCACGGCCATTCTGGAATACACGGACGCGTCGCCCTCCGCGGGGCCACCAGACTACCCCGTCCTACCGGTCATCAACGACACCGCCGCGGCAGCGGCGTACACATCGCAGCTCCGCTCCTTGGTCACCAAGGAGCACCCGATCGACGTGCCAATGGAGGTCGACGAGCACATGCTCGTGACAATCTCTGTCAACACGCTCCCCTGTGGGGCCAACGAGATGTGCATGGGCCCCGGCCCCGGAAACAACACCCGCCTTGCGGCGAGCCTGAACAACGTCAGCTTCGTGCCGCCGACCGTCGACATCCTCGACGCCTACTATTACTCCATCAGCGGCGTGTACGAGCCGGACTTCCCCAATAAGCCGCCCTTCTTCTTCAACTTCACCGCCCCCGACCCGACGGTGGAGTTCCAGCTCACGAAGCGGGGCACCAAGGTGAAGGTGGTGGAGTACGGCACCGTGGTGGAGGTCGTGTTCCAGGACACGGCCATCCTCGGTGCCGAGAGCCACCCCATGCACTTGCACGGTTTCAGCTTCTACGTGGTGGGTAGAGGCTTCGGTAATTTCGACAAGGATAAGGACCCGGCCACGTACAACCTGGTTGACCCGCCGTACCAGAACACCGTCTCCGTGCCTACGGGCGGCTGGGCTGTAATGCGCTTCCGCGTGGCAAATCCTGGTGAGTATTTGCTAAATTTGGGCAACAGTGATCAAACTACAGTATATATGTTGTTATATATATATATGATTTTTTTTATCTTACTTTGTGCTATTTATTTCTTTGCTTGTCTGTTAGGTGTGTGGTTTATGCATTGCCACTTCGATCGTCACACGGTGTGGGGCATGGACACCGTGTTCATTGTGAAAAATGGCAAGACCCCAGGCGCTCAAATGATGCCACGTCCTCCTAACATGCCTAAGTGCTAAGGAAACAAAGGCATGAGCCACGGATGATGCGGTGTATGCAAGACAATCGAGCAAAATAACTTTTCTCAGTTGATGATTGAATTAATTATTTGCGGTACAGATTTTAATTAGTGTCCTTTGTTTTTTTTGTTTTTCATTTGGTTGGAAGAGAAAAATACATTCGTTGTATTCATTATTTGTGTTGTTTTACTCCTAGTGCAATCTTTAAAAAGTGTAACTAAACAATGTATTCTACGGAGTTACATTCTATATCCCGTGAAGATTCAGTATAAATACGAACTTCATATATGTATTCATTTATTTTCGCCATGATAAGACCATGATCATGTAGGTCCCTTTTGGATCCTTAGAAATGAAATCTACGCAAAAATCGAAGTCTAGGCACAAATCCAGCAGGTTGCTGATACCCAAGGTATTGCATTTTAGGTTATGGGCTCCTGTTGCATTTGTCTTTGTCAGACCATGTCATGGATTGAGCAGTGATGAGCCGACGAGCCTACTAGGCATCATATAGCCTTGACGACAAAGGCTTCGATCTGGTATATCTTTCGAGGAGAAAACACATATAACTATATTCTTCCACATGACAAAGACAACAAATTGCAATGAACATGTTGAAATTCTTCTATGAGGAACATGAACCAACAGATTAATTACATTTTCTCTGTGAGCCTTTCGAGACCCATCAAGAAAAATAAGTGGTACACAGGAAAAATACAGTTTCCAGTGGTGTGATTGTTAGGGGACCACCGAGCCAACAATGAGAGAATAAAACATTGAGCAGCAGCATGAAGACTACTATATCCCACGCTCATGTAGCTTTGGTTTGATGGTGGCTACAATCACTATATGTGTCTTCTCCACACATTGCGGAACACCAATCAGTACCCCCCACCAACAAGACAATCACCGGTGCCAAGGTGTAAGTGATGCATGACACTACTGCGAATCAAATGCAATGCTCAATTTCTGGTATCTTAGAATTAAAAATGGTGGTGTATGTCCAACATAGCAAATGCATGGATCATCGTGATTAGCCACACCAACTTGATTAGGTTTAGAGATGACGGACCATCAGTTCTACTTACTGCAAGCATGAGTGCATGACAATTTGAGTAGGGCATGTCTATGTCTCCGAATACAAGATAGATTTAAATGTTCTTTCTAAGGGAGGAGACGTTTTTTTGGAAAGCTTCTTTCCACAGGTTACTCATCAGTTTTGATGAAATCTTCATACTAGTATTATGTCAATGCGGAGATCCAATGGACTTATGGACCCTTGCTTGCATTGGGGATGAGGTGGTTAACCTTTTCTTTCTCTCATTTCGTTTGCCTATACCAAACAACCAAACATGAAAGGGCCGCAGAAAGCTAGCTAGATTGACATCTGAATATCCGATCCAGGGGTTTACTTTCACAAAGGAGACGACTGGACTGGTAATACACTATAATAACACAAAAGTAAGTTGTCATACAAAGACGCATATGACACTTTCTTATATATCTAAACCTACTAAGGATGAGTCTTGAGAAAAAGCTACGCATATCACTTTGTATATCCAACTAGCAAGATGCATGGCCCGTGCAATTAGCATGTGTAGCTAGCTTTTTCATGGTAACATTTAAATCTTTTTATTTACTCAAAAATTGTTTTGCTAATAGTTTTGCTTATTCATTTGACTTTGGTGTCCTCTCTCCGTGCACCCCATATATCATTGGCATGAATTATATATAACTACAATTAAAGGTATTTTTATCTCATTTTCCACTTCCATTTTTCCCACTCCTATCCTATCCTATCTTTGTTCAATTTCTAGCCACGCAAAATCAAGATATGCTTTTTCTTAGCTTTGTTAGCTACTATCCATATTGTTCACTTCTTTAACCCTTGTCGTGGGTTAGATTCCACAACAGTAATTGGATTGTTCGACGTGGGTCGATGCGTGTGTCTCCGGTGACTTAAGAACTCAAAACACAAGGGGTTTATCCTGGTTCAGACGTCTAAACCCTACGTCCAGTAGTGGAGTTCTTCATGTTAGGAATACTCAATTGAGTTCTTACAAGACACACACACACAAAGAGAGAGAGAGAGAGAGAGAGAGAGAGATGTAGGGGGAGCACTATGCTGCTATTCTCCTGGCCAGGGATCCGAGCTGGAGGTCCGATATAGGTTTTAGTGGGTTCCAATGGTTTGTTCCCTTGTATAGGATCCCATGCCCCGCCTTATATATCTAGGGGGCGATGGGAGTTCATGTTTAGGGGGTTTCCTAGGGTTCTGAGTCCTAAGCTTTGATCTCCTGACTGCGTCGGCGCCATCCTTCGTCTTGTAGCGGGGTGGGCTGACAACACTCCAACTGCCTCTAACATCTTCCACCACCGCTTGGAGTTGACTGTCAGGTGTTGTCTGCTGTCGTTTTGCTGTCCCTAGGTTTGCCTTCGCATGGCGTCCTTCGCACGCTAGGATCTCACCTGCACATAGAGGGCAACTGCCTCATGGTGGTCGGCACCGATAGCAGCTACCTCAGGCCATTCGCCATCAACCACATCGTGATCGCCCCCAGACAGACCATGAACAAGCTCCTTGAGGCCAACTACCCCAAGAATGACTCAGCCAATAGCCGCTACTATATGGCCACGTGGGTGTTCGTGACCAACACGTTAGTCAACTTCGATAAGACCAAGGCCACGGTCATCCTAGAGTACACAGACGTGCCGCTGTTCATGGGGCCACCTGACTTCCCTGACCTGTCGAACTTCGGTGACATCACCGCGGCGACGGCGTACACGGCGCAGCTCCGGTCCCTAGTCACCAAGGAGCACCTGATCAACGTGCCAATGGAGGTTGACGAGCACATGCTCATGATGATCTCTGTCAACACTCTTCCCTGTGGGGCCAACAAGATGTGCGATGGCCCCGGAGGCAATCGACTCGCGGTGATCCTGAACAATGTCAGTTTCATGAACCCGACTACTGACATCCTCGACGCCTACTATCGTGACTCCATCAATGGCGTGTACGAGCCGGACTTCCCCAACAAGCCGCCCTTCTTCTTCAACTTGATTGCCCCGAACCTACCGCAAGAGCTCTGGCTCACGAAGCGGGCCACCAAGGTGAAGGTGGTCGAGTATGGCACCGTCGTGGAGGTGGTGTTCCAAGACACGGCCATCTTCGGCGCCGAGAGCCACCCCATACACCTACATGGCTTCAGCTTCTACGTGGTGTCCAGAGGGTTCAGTAATTTCGACAAGGACAAGGACCCGGCCATGTACAACCGGGTCGAGCCACCATACCAGAACACGGTCTCCGTGCCCACGGGCGGCTAGGCTGCAATGCGCTTCCACGCGGCAAATCCTGGTGAGTACTCCATTTGCTAAATTAATCTTTGGGCACCAATGAACTACATTATATGTTGTTATACGGATTATTTTTTTCTTATATATGTTGTGCTTTTATTCTTTATTGTTATTAGGTGTGTGGTTTATGCATTGCCACATCGTCACACGGTGTGGGGCATGGACACCGTGTTCATTGTGAAAAATGGCAAAACCCCAGACGCTCAAATGATGCCACGTCCTCCTAACATGCCCAGGTGCTAAGGATGGATACAGGGGCATGAGCCATAACGACGGTTTACAAGCAAGACAATCGAGCAAAATTAACTAATCTTAGTTGATTTTGGTTGATTTAATTATTTGCGGTACAGATTTTAAGTAGAGTGGTTCTTCGAATAAAATGGTCAGTCGAGGACTCGAGATGTAATTAGTATGGTTTCTGTTCCTTTCTTTCTCATTTGGTTGGAAGAAAAAAATATTTTTTGCATTCATTATTTGTGTTAATTTACTCCTAGTTCAATTTTCAAGTGTAATTAAACAATGTACGTTACGGAGCTACATTCTGTATACCGTGAAAAACAATATATATAAACACGTGCTTCATATATGTATTTTTTTTGCCATGATAAGATCATAATGATCATTTAGAGAAAAATTGTTTGATAACAACACTGTTCAAATACCTTTTTATTTTTAGATTAGATGATAGAATAAAAACACATCCTTTTTCTATGAAGATGTCTTAGCATGTATTTTATTAAAAGGATAAAGAATTACACAACACAACTACGATAGAACCCTGTAGCGCATATTACAACCATCAAGGTAGAGGCAAGCGACTTGGAACAAACCAGAGTAGCGAGAAAAAAGTGAGGGGGGAGGGACCCAAAACCCAAAACCCTAACTGATTGAACCTGTGGAAAAAAAGAGAATGCAATGGTTGCTTACGGAGAATATAAAGCCATGGTGGCAAAACTGTGGTAAAACCGTCTAATCTAATATCTCCTAAAAGTACTTGTCCTCCATTAGACACTAAATACTCAAGGAAAGACACTAAATTACGCAGTTCCATCGAGCACACCCTAAGGGAGAACCCGAAAATCGACATTTTTCCATCAGGATCACAAATGAGAGAATAAAGCTTATAATATTTTAAGTCATTTCTTGCATCACTTTCCATACAACATCAGAGTATAATATTTATTGATTATAACAGCAAAATATAAATATGTTATCAGAGTTATGAATAATTTAATTTAATAACGGAATATAAACATGTGATCAGAGTTACAGTAGAAATAAATATCTATTCGTGACATGATGAAGCATTGATATATAAACTATGACAAGAGATTATAAAACTTCTATTTATAAAAATATTTAGTGAGAGTTATAAATAAAAACTATGATCGCAGCGTAAAGGAATCCTCGCTGAGCCCACCAGGAGGTTCCCACACATAAGTATCAGCTCTAGCATCCTCCTATCACCTGCAACAGGGTAGAACAAACCCTAAGTACTCAATTGTACTCCGCAAGACTTATCCGTCAAGAGAAAAGAAAAGACTCCAAGGATATACAAAGCTATCTGACTTATGGGTTTATTGCATCTGCAGGAGCATTACTAAACGTGCGTCCTTATATTCAATTTTATTAGCAGTCATCATTAGTTCATTAACTAACCATTCTATATAAGCACATGTGCTACTTTCAAGCAGGTGGTAAGCATACACACAGGCATTTACAACTGCTAAAAGACAAGCAACACGTCGTCGAGTAAGACTCGTTCTTGAAAAATGTTTTCGTTCTACAAACCCCCGATTATTTTTGACATTTGATTGATTAAATATATATTTTCGTACTAGGGCCCATTTAGTTACCTTAACAAACAAATTTCTATGGAGCTACAAAAATTAAAGTGAGCACCAAAAATTGTTAGGAATCTACTGTAAAATTTTTAGAGCCAACACTATCACCAATTTACCAGAACAATTCCTACAAGTTTATACTTTGATAATATTAAGTATCTCAAATTAATTATATAACTTCTAAGAATATTATAAAACTATGTGAACAAAATATACTAGCAGATAGATCATGATTTTAGGAGTCCAACAAAATTAGTCTCACTATTTTTGGACATCTACACAAATTTATCTTGAATTTACAAGTTTACCTTATAAACTAATTTGGAAAATGCTTTTGAAAAAGACAAGGCCGGTGGCCAACTATTCGGCCCAGCAACTAAAACGGCCCGCAACGGGGAGCCCACGCGTGTAGCAGGCTAGCCCGATAGGCCCGCAGCGTGAGCGCTCCAACGCATCTTGTGAAAGAGCCCCTGACCTAGCGAGTTATTGCACGGAGCACTTGCGCACTATTAAGCAAGAGACGCTCTTTGCAGCTAAGCCCTCGAACTATCTCGTCCTCACCATGGGATGGTGCCCGGCGGCCTGCGCACGATGGCGCGACTTCGGCAGGCGCAACGCGCATACACCAGCCACTAGAATGAAAGACCAGCCCCATAATCGAGCCGATGAGCGTCGCGGAGCTAAGACGCAACCCTGGGCGGCGATTAGGAGTTAAACGATGACTTCTACAGTGCTGCCCACGGTGGTGGCCCAACCGCCACGGCGGTGTAAGCGGTCTGGCGAGCTAACGCAATCAATGGACTAAAAGAGGGCGATTGAGCATCAGCAGCTTACAACGAACATGGTCGAGGTGGTGGTGAAGTCGGAGACAGCCCCCACGACGCTGGCCACGTGCGAGCTGATGGGGCGACAGTGCTCAGGGTGGACACCGACACGTCAGCTCACCACCGGTGGCATCCCAAGCGGCGCTAAGGCAAGCACTGACACAAGGGTATCAAGATGAGACTATATCTGGATTGAATCGAACTAAAACCAAGCGTAACGCCTTACCCCCAAACGTGCCATCCCACGACGGATGATGCAGTATATGCAAGACAATCGAGCAAAATAACTTTTCTCAGTTGATGATTGAATTAATTATTTGCGGTACAGATTTTAATTAGTGTCCTTTGTATTTTTTTTGTTTTTCATTTGATTGGAAGTGAAAAATATATTCGTTGTATTCATTATTTGTGTTGTTTTACTCCTATTGCAATCTTTAAAAAGTGTAATTAAACAATATATTCTACGGAGTTACATTCTGTATCATGTGAAGATTCAGTATAAATACGTACTTCATATATGTATTCATTTATTTTCACCATGATAAGACCATGATCATTTAGGTCCCTTTTGGATCCTTAGAAATGAAATCTACGCAAAAATCGAAGTCTAGGCACAAATCCAGCAGGTTGCTGATACCAAGGTATTGCATTTTAGGTTATGAGCTCCTGTTGCATTTGTCTTTGTCAGACCATGGCATGGATTGAGCAGTGGCGAGCCTACGAGCCTACTAGGCATCATATAGCCTTGACGACAAAGGCTTCGATCTAGTATATCTTTTGAGGAAAAAACAAGGAGAAAACACATATAACTATTGCACGGAGCACTTGCGCACTATTTAGCAAGAGACGCTCTTTGCAGCTAAGCCCTCAAACTATCTCGTCCTCACCACGGGATGGTCCCCGGTGGCCTGCGCACGATGGCGCGACTTCGACAGGCGCAGCGCGCATACACCAGCCACCAGAATGAAAGACCAGCCCCATAATCGAGCCGATGAGCGTCGCGGAGCTAAGACGCAACCCTGGGCAGCGATTAGGAGTTAAACGATGACTTCTACAGCGCTGCCCACGGTGGTGGCCCAACTGCCACGGCGGCGTGAGCGGTCTGGCGAGCTAACGCAATCAATGGACTAAAAGAGGGCGATTGAGCATCAGCAGCTTACAACGAACATGGTCGAGGTGGTGGTGAAGTCGGAGACAGCCCCCATGACGCTAGCCACGTGCGAGTTGATGGGGCGGCAGTGCTCAGGGCGGACACCGACACGTCAGCTCACCACCGGTGGCATCCCAAGCGGCGCTAGGGCAAGCACCGACACAAGGGTATCAAGATGAGCCTATATCCAGATTGAATCGAACTAAAACCAAGCGTAACGCCTTACCCCCAAACGTGCCATCCCACGACGGATGATGCAGTATATGCAAGACAATCGAGCAAAATAACTTTTCTCAGTTGATGATTGAATTAATTATTTGCGGTACAGATTTTAATTAGTGTCCTTTGTATTTTTTTTGTTTTTCATTTGATTGGAAGTGAAAAATATATTCGTTGTATTCATTATTTGTGTTGTTTTACTCCTATTGCAATCTTTAAAAAGTGTAATTAAACAATATATTCTACGGAGTTACATTCTGTATCATGTGAAGATTCAGTATAAATACGTACTTCATATATGTATTCATTTATTTTCACCATGATAAGACCATGATCATTTAGGTCCCTTTTGGATCCTTAGAAATGAAATCTACGCGAAAATCAAAGTCTAGGCACAAATCCAACAGGTTGCTGATACCAAGGTATTGCATTTTAGGTTATGAGCTCCTGTTGCATTTGTCTTTGTCAGACCATGGCATGGATTGAGCAGTGGCGAGCCTACGAGCCTACTAGGCATCATATAGCCTTGACGACAAAGGCTTCGATCTAGTATATCTTTTGAGGAAAAAACAAGGAGAAAACACATATAACTATTGCACGGAGCACTTGCGCACTATTTAGCAAGAGACGCTCTTTGCAGCTAAGCCCTCGAACTATCTCGTCCTCACCATGGGATGGTCCTTGTCGGCCTGCGCACGATGGCGCGACTCCGGTAGGCGCAGCGCTCATACACCGGCCACCAGAATGAAACACCAGCCCCATAATCGAGCCGACGAGCATCGCGGAGCCAAGACGCAACCCTGGGCGGCGATTAGGAGTTAAACGGTGACTTCTACAGTGCTGCCCACGGCGGTGGCCCAACCGCCACGGCAGCGCGAGCGATCTGGCGAGCTAACGCAATCAATGGACTAAAAGAGGGCGATTGAGCATCAACAACTTACAATGAACATGGTCGAGGTGGTGGTGAAGTCGGAGATAGCCCCACGACGCTGGCCACGTGCGAGCTGATGGGACGGCGGTGCTTAGGGTGGACAGCGACGCGTCAGCTCACCACTGGCGGCATCCCAAGCGGCGCTAAGGCAAGCACCGACACAAGGGTATCAAGATAAGCCTATATCCAGATTGAATTGAACTAAAACCAAGCGTAATGCCTTACCCCCAAACGTGCCATCCCACGACGGCGGGATGATCGGCGGCGAGGAAAACCCAAAATTGACCACCAAAAGACCATGGCTGAGCTTCATGAGAATGGGACGTCTAGCTAACTTCCTATTCTACTCACAGAAGCGAGGAATTGGACTGGAAAGCTTTGTGCTAAGAGAATCAAGGGACGGAGAGGCGACGGTCAAGCGCACGAGCGGCCATGGAGCGTGCGCACGAGCGAGCCAAGCAAGTTAAGGCAGGGCAGCTGCAACTAGTGGGGACAGTACGAGTACCTACGCCTCAGTAACGCGATGTGTGTGCTTGGTGCGACATGTTAGTGTTGGAGCAGCCAAGCTTGATCGGTTATGTTGGTGCCGGCTAGCGGGGACAGGCGAGGTAGAGGGCATCACCCTCGCCATAGCGACCGGGGCCATCGACTCAGATACGACAAACAGAAGGCATGTCGGGTCACGACGTGGTAGCTAGATTGAAAGGTGAGGCGGGCGCCACGTCCGCCGAGTCCAACCTGCCGTGGTCATGGTATGCACTATGTGCGGCACCATGGCCAGCCGCCTAAGCACGACGTGCACACAGCAGCGAGCCCAATCATAGACAATGCGCGACCTCAACCGGTGTGTGCTGAGCAATAGCTACGGCCCGACCGTGGCCTGACCACGGCCTGAGCCCCAGCACCAGCAGCGCCTCGCACATAGTGACCACGTGTCTGGGCCAAGCAGCTGCTACCGATGTCCTGCTTGAGTTTTAAAGCGACACAAAAATTGCTAACGATCACGATTGAGGTTCAACTAATTCCACGACTCTAAAGTTGATCTTATCAGCTATCTAATGGAGCAATCCGCACAACAAAAGGGCCACCCAAGAGGAAGATACATACGTGCCAAAATATGAGTTTGTCCTCGAAGTTCCAGTTCGTGACAGATCGTTGACACAAAAGAGCTATTAAGATAAAGATAGTGGAAATCAAAGTAAAGGTGTTCTTGGAATCCATCTTACCCACCACCATGGCATCGGACTTGGCCAGACACGCCCGAGCAGCACTGGCCTCTTCCTTGGCGGTGTGAAGGGTAGCTTAAGAAACCCTGAGGTGGATCTCAAGCTGCCTGTTTACCCAAGTTGCCTCAGAATAACAGTCCTAGGTTGCCCTCCACTCCTAGAGGAAATGCCGGGTGTTGTCACCGTTGTAAGAATCGGAGGAGTCCGACAACGAGTTCAGCGCAGAGGCAGCGTCAGATATAGCATTGGAGGGCTCACTGGCCCTAGGAAGAGGACAAAGGTTATCATTCAAGATGAACCTATAAACAAGTTAGAAAAGTTCATTGCTATGAGCAAAAGATATCGATCTCACCTCATGCGTCGAAGGCGCTGGCTCACCGGCATGTCCTCCTCCAGAACCTCCTCCGCCACAAGTTTGCCTCAGTTGTCCTCGCCGGCCATAGGGTCGATTTGATCTACGAGAAGGGGGGAGAAAACCACTATAGAGTTTGCAAGGGCAGAGAAGTCCAAAGGAATAGGAATAGTTATGAGTTTAGATGTGTTCAAGGCTAAAACCCTCAGCTGGTATTTGTAGCCACGAAACAAGGTGGTGGACATCTTAGGACATGCAAAAGGCAACCGCAATTAATAGGAGGCGATGCGCCACCTCACTAATGTTGAAGAGAATGCGACATTGATGACTGAGGATAGAAGATTGAAGGGTTTTCTTGATAAAGGCCGTGTTTTCAGACTTAATCGGATGAAGGTTAGAAGTCTAGAATCGACTATTTTCAAATCGGCTCTTTAGCCGAAATAGGAAATACAATGAGGCAACAAAAAATATGGTTATCACTGGTTCTACACAAAATACATGTTGATATGTAGATTACAAGTTTAGAATATCCTGGATTGCTTTCAATGCTTCTAGCCGGATAGCATCAACTTTTGTGATTTGGTGCTTATCTTCTTCGGCTGATCCAGGAATATCCTCAAGACTACTGCAGATGGCCCTACCTTCTCTGACCTTGGCTAGTAGTTCTTGTTTCTTCTGCTTAATGGCATCAGGTATTTGAGCCAGATTGGACTTGTGGCGATCAATGGCAGCCTTCACATTCTCTAGTTCCTTCTCAAGTTCTGAACGCCTGGCTTCCCGTTGGGTCAGCTCTGGATCGATCTTGAGAGAGGAGTTCTTCAAATCATCGATCAACTATGTTAGCTCTTTGGCCCCTTGCCTATTGGAGTTCTTCTTGGCCAGTAAAGCTTCATGGTTAGACAGTCTCCTCTAAGCCTTTTTCACCTTTGGAGCTTGATCTTCAATGACGGACAAAGATGACAAGACCTTGGTAAGAACTGGGGATGAATTATCCTTAAAGGCCAAGGAGACTCTTTGCATTAAATCCGTATCTTGTACCAAATCGGCTATTTTCTTCTCAAACATTGGCAATATATCCCTTAGCCGATTTCTGGTCTCTTCTGATAGAGCTTCTTTAGAAGAGGCGACTGATGAGCTGATTTCATCTTCATCTAGATACTCATCAAGATTGAAAGAGTAGCTCGAAGCTAGAAGATTAAGTACCTATATATAAGAAAAATCTTGTTAAAAGGATCGAATTAGTTGATAATAAGATAAATGATGAAGTAAGTACGATACCTTCCCTGAGGTAGCTTCCATCTGAGAAGAAGGAATGGCTGATGTGCACCAATGGTATCTGGTTGAATTGGTTCTAAACTCTCAATATTGGTATATGCAAACGTCAAGGAAGATTTTTAGTTCATGATTGTTGTAAAAGAATAAAATGGATATATGATTTTCTTACCATCAATTATGTGCTGAACTGGGGAATCAATAGTCTAGGTGTCGACAACTGCAGGATCATTTTCGATGCTAATAGGATCATTTATAATAGGAAGCCTGCCAGACTCCTGCTCTTGCATGAATGTATCCTTAGGGAGTGTCTAGCATGGTAAATGGTCAAAGAAAGGTGAAAATTGAATAAAATTAAGTATTTTGAAGAGATACTTTGGCAACATCAGGGATTAAAGTGGAAAGGTTCTCATCTTCCATAGTCTTAGAAGCATTGGTTGGCTCAACCAAAATCGGCTCCTCCTAAGGAACAGTCGATGAAGGTTCAGTTGATGCCGAATTAAATGCCTGATACAATAGTTCAGCACCCAGAGCCGATTGGGATGCAATGATTGATAACTATGAAAAAAATGAATTAAAAGTTGAATATCATTTTGAGGAAAAGATGAATTGTTTACCTAGGTAGTTGATGGTCTCGTTCTACGAAGTCTTTTCCCAGTAATAGTTTTCTAGGTTGTCCCTTGGGTTGCCTTGCGTTTTGAGGATCGATATGTCACAATGGTAGAGGCAGCTTGAGTTTTCATCAGTTTCTTCAGTGTAGGTGCAGTTGATCCCATTCTTGAGGCTGGACATGGTGGATGATACTCTATAAGATGCCCCTTCCTGTCCAAGCTTGGGGGATCGAATTCGGTGCTCTAAAAAGGTCTGTTAGAATAGCTGGTAGGGGAATTCAATCAAATAATTTTTTTTCTAAAAAAGGATGGTAAATTACCTCACTATCAAAAACAAACTCTCCATCTAGAGCTATGCACCTAGATGGACTGGCCCACAGAAGAGATGGGAGTGTCATTCTTGCCATCAGGAGTCAAAAAGGTTAGAAGAGAAGTTGACTCTTACCTAGACGTGCAAGCAAAAAGAAGGAAGATCTTATTCTAGTTGAAAGACTGAGTGGCTTCCATTATTTCACTGATACGCTCTCTTTGCTTCAGCATATTCTTGAAGAACAGTTGAGGAGGTAGTTGACCAAGACCAAACTAATGAGCTACAAAAGAAGGGTTGTAAAACTCATAGGTTGGAAGGTTGCCTAGAAGGAAGGAACCTGTAGACATCTTGCCATGGCCATGACAAAATTCGGCTGGAAGAACACAAGGTTTGATGAAGGAATTGAAGATTGCAGCCACTGTTTTGTCTGAGCAGTCTAATTCAAATTAAAATTTGAATAGGAAGGCCAACTCATTGTTCTCATCCTCATCATAGGGTAACCAAGTCAGGATATCTACATCAAACCCTCTATAAAATTTCTTAAAGAGATGGCCAACATCGATGGCAATTGTTATGGCCGATGCAGTTTCACCGTAGTTCATGCACTGACAGGTTCTTCCTTCTTTGTCTCTGTATTCCTCATCAAAGTTGGAGGAAGAAAAGCTCAAATTCTAGAGATTTGGCCTTACAATCTTATGCATATACAAGTTTAACCACATTTGTATCAGCCACCAAGGGCCGCTGATGGTGTGCACTGCTTCATTCTTCAGCAGCTGGGCGGCCACCAGATGCATCAAATGGTAAACTAATCCCAATAGATATTTGCCAAGAGGAATTTTAGTGCCTACTGCCAGATGCTCTGCCGTGACTTTATGATTATAAGTCAGACCACAAGACGACCCATAGAAGATGAATCTTTCTAACCACATGTTTAGGAAGGCTAGATATTCTCTTTCGCTAATAGTTGATCCATCTCCAATATGGTTCAGAATGTAGCTTGCCCATCCTGTGCAGTCTGATATTTTGGCTTATTTCTTGGATCTGGCACTTAAAAAGTCATAAGGTTGCATTGATCCTATTATTCTAAGTGAAAGCTCTAGTTTGGTTTTGGTGAATTGATGAAACCCTAAGTGCTAACCTAGTTTATCAAGTGATCATGAGATAGGTAGCACATTCCAAGTGGTGAAGCAAATGAAGATCATGACATGATGATGGTGATGCCATGGTGATGATCAAGTGCTTGGACTTGAAAAGAAGAAAGAGAAAAACAAAAGGCTCAAAGCAAAGGTATAAATAGTAGGAGCTATTTTGTTTTAGTGATCAAGACACTTAGAGAGTGTGATCACATTTAGGTTCGATAGCCGTACTATTAAGAGGGGTGAAACTCGTATTGGAATGCGGTTATCAAAGTGCCACTGGATGCTCTAACTCATTGCATATGCATTTAGGATCTAGTGGAGTGCTAACAAACTTGAAAATGTTTGTGAAAATATGCTAACACATGTGCACAAGGTGATACACTTGGTGGTTGGCACATTTGAGCAAGGGTTAGGAACTTCACCGGCGGAGTGTCCGCCTGTAGAGTGTGGATAGTTTGACGATGCCACCGGTGCCCTAGACAGTGTTGGAACTGGTGGTCCTAGACAGAGTGAGGGAAACAGGGGCCTCCGCCCGGCAGGGGTCGCCCTCGGGCAGAGGCTCAGGATAGGCTCGACTGGTGAACTTGTGGGAAGCTGGCACAAAGAACTAGGGTTTCATTAATTCATTCACCAACCATCTGCGTGGTTACAAGTGTTCTCTATTTATAGGGCTCGACTACTTCCTGACGGAATTTATTACAATGCCCCTCAAATGCTACGGTACATTCCTGGAATATTCCGCCACCGGTTTCTTGTTTGCGGGGCATTCCTACCACTCCGTCTCCAAGTAACAGGCCTCCATAAGTAGCCGGCCCACCGTGCCTCAGTCTTTGGCCCGAAGGCCTGGGTTCCTGATGCTGGTCTCCGTCTTCGGGGGCGCGCCGTCGCCTTGGCAGGTCTCCACCAGTCCAGTTGGAGACATTGTCCGTATGTCTCCGCTCGGCCATGCAGGGGCCGTGGTTCCCGACGCTGGCCTACGTCATCGAGGGTGCGCCATCACCCTAGCGGGTATCCGCCATTTTGGTTGGAGACATCGACCGTGGGTCTTCGCCCGGCCGTGCGGGGGCCATGCTGGCGTGCTCGCGTGGACCATGGGTGCCTGCGCTTGAGTACCTGCACACACTCAGGCAAGATTGTTTGTTTAATTAGTTCAGAGGTAAGGCGGCCTCTGCCCTCATCGCCGGAGGCGCCCATGAGCCAAAGTGGGGCGGCGTCCGCCTGAGCATAAGGCGGCCTCTGCCCTCATCGTTGGAGGCACCCGTGAGCCGAAGCGGGGCAGCGTCCGCCTGAGTATAGGTCGGAGGTCTCAGTGCCCGACCTAGGCAGAATTTGCAACAAGCCCGCCGAGCCTCATGTAGTGCCCTACGAACGTAGCCAGGAAAGTTCCTTTAGTCGGGGCCAGGTCTCTGCCCTAAGACGGTTGAAGACGCCTTGGCGACACCTTGCTATCGGAGGCCTTCGTCATCCGCCCAGAGCCGTGTTACAACAGTTCCCCCCTTTTGAGACCATGGTTCATCAGAGCATGCCGTGAGCTCAAAACACCTCGGCCAAAGGCGTCCACGGGGGCGAAGGCCATATTCATCGGTGTCTTCGAGCGAGGCCCCGCTACTTCCCCCCTAGCTCGCTCTGGCGTGGCCATTGGTCTCGTTGAGAGTAGCCGTTGTGCTGCAAATCTAGCCGTTGCCCTACGGCGCGGCCGTTTGTGCTGTGTTAGTTTCCGTTGCATACCTTGCGACTTTCTCGGAGGTGACCGTTGTGCGGCGGGCGAATTTTCCGGAGGTGACCGTTGTGTGGCGGGAGCCGGATCGCCTACCCGCTGCCTATATAAGGGTGCTGTTGGTGGAGGGGTCCCCCCCGCATTGCTCATTCACTTTCATTGCATTTGAGAAATCGCTCTCTGCTCTCTTTGCTTTCGCCTTTCACTGTCCTCGCGCGTTCCATCTTTCTGCTTGCGTCTCGCGCTTAGGTTGCTGTCACAGTGGCTTTCCTTTCTGCCTCCGCCCAAACTCGCCGACCCGCCTTTTTTGGACCCTACCGCCACCTTCTCGGCATTAGGGCCATCGGCTGGGGTGCGCGCTTTGAGGAGTGCATGCTTGCATCTACCTCCGCATTGGAGTTTGAAAAGGTGGTGGAGGAGGATCTAGGGAGTGTCTCTATGTCTGTCGGAGACCTGATCGCTGTGGATTCTAGAGATATGGCGATAAAGTCTTGGGATTTTGGCCCCTCCTCTATTACTAAAGAGGCGATCGCAAAGATGTTGAAGGAGTCATGTTTTCCTTCTTCCAGGGTAAAAATTCCTCCACCAGGCCAGACTGTTCCGGAACCGGAGGAGTGATACGTGGTGGTCTTTCGGGACTTCTTCACCTACGGCCTCCGCCTTCCTTACATCCCCTTCCTTCACCGGGTGTTGGAGACCTTCAATGTCCAGCTTCATCATCTGGCTCCCACTGCCTTCCTCACGCTTAGCAAGTTTTGTTGGGCATGTGTTTCTTATGGTGCCGAGCCGGATGTGGATACCTTCTGCACGTACTATGAGCTACAGAAGCAGCCAAAGAAGAAGAAGGAGGTGCAAGAGGGCAAGGAGGTGGAGGTGATCTACCAGTATGGTAGTTGCACCTTTATGTCTAAGAGGAACCAAGGCGCGGACCGCCTAGAGATCTCTTTTTGCCAGAAGGGTAAGTGGGACCGTGGCTGGCTTGAGCAATGGTTCTATGTGAAGACCTACGGGGTCCGTAGCACTACCGAGGATGGTGTGGAGTTCTTGGAGTATCCATTGACTTCGAGGATGGAGGAGATGGCACCGCTCACGCGCGTGGAGCCGCCGGAGGAGGTGTCTCCAATGAGGGAGGCTTGTGATCAGGCTTTTGCGGCAGCGTGCCGCTACTCCGGTGGCCGCGACCTGGTGGTGGAGATTATGGCCTCCAACTACTAGCCCCTGGGCAAAAACAACCCAGCTTTTCGGCTGGAACAGGTGAAGGTTCCCGTTTTTGGGCTGGAGGCTGGGATTCCGTTTCCCCGCTTCGGTCAGTCTCTAGGGGAGGGGGTGACAGAGGATAGTTTTGTCTCTGAGGTTGAAGAAGCCACCATAGGGTTGGTTGGCAATATTTCTGAGCGTGAGTACACATCTCGGATGGCCATGGCAGGCACCATGCCGTGGCTTAATCAAGTTTTTGAGGAGGTCGGGATCATCTATCGGGAACGCGAGGTTCCCGCTAAGGTCCTGGCTTTGATTGAGAAGAAGAAGAAGAGGGCCTTCGCGAAGTATGTTATGGCGAAGGCCGAGTCTAAGAAGAGAAAGGGCACCATAGTTGCTCGGGCGCCCATGAAAAAGAAGAAGAGCGGTGCTCCATTGATCGCGCCGGCCATGTCTTCTACCAGTAGTATGGGTGCTGCCTCCACTGGCAGTGAAGACGTTGAGAGCTCTTCCGTCCCATCAGCGGACACACGGGTTGCGAGCGGAGGGGACCATGGCTCTCCCATAGCTCTGGTGTGCCCTACGAGCGGAGCTGTGAGCGGTGCCGGGCGTCCGGAAGCCAGCGCTGCCCCGACGCGCTCATCGCATGGTGCTATGGGCGTCGGTGAACAGCCGGAAAGGTAGCGCCGTCGAGCCTATGCCCGACATTCTCGGTGGGCTGTGCTCAAGTTCTGAAGAGGACACAGAGGTCGTCCCACAGCATGCTCTTTCGTCCCTTGCCATTGTCGCTCCTTCACCCATGCTGGCAGCCGACGTCGGGTAGCTGGAGGTCGTGCTTGCTGAGCAGGCCCCGGTGGCTCGGCCTTCTTCGAGTCCTCCGCCCGCCAGGCCGCTGGCCGAGGAGATCCGGCCCTTTGGGCCTTCGCCACCTGATATGGTAGAGACTTCTGCCCAGGGGGCGCGGCAAGCTGCCCTGCCTGCGCTTTTTATGAGTAAGCCTGTTTGGCGCACCTTTTGTTTTTAATGTCTTTGCCCAGTTTGTTTCTTTATGTATTGTGCCAAGTGCTAATACTATGTATCTGTTGCTTGCAGGTGATGTCATGGCTGGACTCCTCACCCCGGGGGAGCAAGCAGCCACTGTCGGTGCTAGGTTTGGTCCAGGGCAGCCGGGGCTGACGGCGCCGGGTCCGAGTGAGTATAGAATGTTTTTATTTCGATCATCATTTGGCTTGCTGTTATTGCCTGTTTCTGATTTGCCCTCCGACCTGAGCGGTTGTTGTTGTCTTTTTTTTACGTAGGTTCCTCTGACACCTCTATCTTAGGTTGGGAGGAGTGTTATCTTGCTGTTCTTGGAGACGTCGGAGGTGGTCTTTGGCTGTTGGTGTGTTTAATGTGAGATTTGCTTTTCTCACCTTATCGTTTTGCGTTTGTTTGTTCTCCTTTGAGCAGATCACTTCAAACAGCGTCTGAGGGACATGGATTTCTTCCAACTACTCCGTGTTCATCTAGAACACCAGAGCCTGGTGCGTCTCTAGAAGTTTTGTCCCTTTCCTTTTTTATTTTTTGTGTATGCTCGCTTCTAGACTTGTTTTTGATTCCGTTGCTGATCGCTTTGGTTTTTCTCTCTGGTCGCAAGGGTATCACATGGGTGTTGTTATGGAAGAGCGCTGTACCCATGAGGTCTTCGACCAAGACGCTGCGATCGAAGCGCTCAAGGCGGAAATCGAGCGCCTAGAAGGTGAAAAAGGCGGTCTGTCTGACTCTCTTATAGCCCTTCGCCTGTCTCTGGCGGAGAAGGAGTGAGAAAAGGATGGCTTGAGGGCCAATCTTGCCAAGGCCCAAGATGTAGAGGTTTTGTCCATCGAGTAGGCCCATAGGGCGAATGAGCTGACCGAGGGTCTCCGTTGAGAGCTTGCCTCTGAGAAGGAATCCGTAGCAGCGGTGAGGGAGTAGCTGTCGTTGACGACAAGGCATTTGGACTCGGTCAAGGGAGTCCTTGCTGCAACCGTTGGCCACTACCGGGCCTCCATCGCCGAGCTTGGAGGCGAAACCTCTGCTCCTTCAAAGGAAGACAGCGTGTACGCCCTCGCCTCCTGGCTAAAGTGTCACCTTGCGAAGCTCCCTGGTCTGATCAATGGCTGCACGGACTACAGGGCGCTAGCGGGAGTAGCGAACTATGCCAAGCTTTTGGCATGTGGCAGGTGTACGCATACCAAGAGGATTCTAGAAGGAGCGCTGCCTGCTCTGGAGGAGCTCGGTGAGACTTCTCTTAGTTTGTGAAAAACCTTGAGAAATTTCATTGGGCACTTTTGGGCTCCTCATGGGAGATCTGCTGCCCAGAAACTGGCGAAGTACAAGAGGGCGAAGGTATTTATAGCCTTTGTAGCCACCCCCCTTTTTTTGGTTTTTTGTGAGGCTACGAAGGCTTTCGTTTCTTGTGCCCCTAACACTTTAGCCTATGTTGCAGGATGCGCAGAAGAGTCTTGCGGGCAGGCCTCCGTCAGTTCTGTGCTCGGTGACTGTGGTCGGTACCTCCCCCACTGGTGGCGCTCCGGGGGGATCTATGATCGGCGATGGTGGCAGTGATCGGAGGCCGCAGGCGCCGTGCCCACCCACAGTTGATGCGGGCTTTGCTCCAGGGACTTCCGCTGCGGCCGAAGCACCGGAGGTCTAGGCACTTTGTAGCACATAATTGTTTCGGCGTGTATTTTGTAGTTCCGTTGGACTTTTGTGAATAAAGCTTATTTTGTTCTGACTGGTTTAGTTGAAAATTTTAATCTTGCGTAGGTTCCGAATCGGGAGCCTACGCAGGATGTTGCGCCTTTGACTCTCTACAACGACGGTATTTATGTGAGCGAAGAGCTTTGGGAGTATTGGTGCTCAGCCTTTCCCCGCAGCGCTGCACCCGACGTGTTCGAGTCAGTTAGGTTTGACATAGACGACGAGCGCGCTGGGTTTACTCGCACGCTCGCTTGGCGCGGACCTCCGCCACAATAGTTAGGATTTTATTGCAAGTTGGTGTCCTATAAGAATGCTTCATGATGTTTTATGGAATACAAGGCGGGTTCACTTTCTTGATTGTTTGTGCGGCGGCCTGAACCTGTCGTGCTAGCTTACATATCTCGTCTAGTCCCGAGCTTGCGCACCATTGTTCTTTGCTTGGGTGAACGTGCGCGATACAGAGGTGGTGGCCAGGACCTTCGCCCCATTTTCTCTCCTTCTCTATGCTCGCTTGATGGCCAAGGTAGAAGTCTCCGTAGTTTTTTGACCGGTGGAGGCGTTCTTGAAGTCCGCCTGGCGAGGCTTGTCGAATCGGTGTTTGATCCAACTGGAGGTTTGGCGCAGCTTGTGTAGATGGCGGAGACTTTTGATATTTCTTTAGCTGGGTGTTTTAGCTGTCTGGAGGTATGGGTCTCCGATGCTACACACCCGTGGGACATGGTTGATCTTTGGAGATGGCATGTTAGGTCTCCGGTGTCAGGGGGATGTTACGAGTTTTCGTGTGATATCCCCCTTCTCCCGTAGGCCTCTGCTGTTCATCACCATGCCGTAGGTCCTATCTCTTTTCCCACTACCTTCGACTGTGTACTGCTGCCTCCGATTTTATGAGTTTTTGTACAATGTCTACGGCCGACTTAGATAACTAAGGAGACCCCTGCCTCCATGGCTATCGCTGTGGCTTTTGCCTATGCTTTGCCTTGCTCCCCCCTTGCGCCTTTGCGCCTTATGCTGACTGATTTTTTTAAGGGCATGGGGGGAATCCGTTTTTATAGTGGGGCGGTGGCTTTCGGGTGTTAACATTTTTGTACGTTGTTAGTTGGAATGTATCTTGGCTTTAATAGCCTGTATCTTGCCTGAATTATTCGTTCCCCTTGAGATCTTTTGAAGTAAAGAGGCCTGGCGTCGCAGTGGCGGCAGTGTTTTGTTGGGCACTTTCTGTTTTTCCTGTTTTCGATGGCAGAGACCTTTTTCCTGGTTCTAGCGCCACAAATTTGTTGCCCCTGATGCTAGGGGTGTTTTTGTTTTTTTTTGTTTTTTTGTTAAGGTCGGAGGCCTATTTTGCCAAGGTTGTTTTTTCCTTGGCGCCTGGATTTGTTTAGGTCTTCTTTGAGGGCCGGAGGCCTTTTTGGCCCCCTCTTTTTTTTTGACCTTGCCGCCTGAATTTTTTCAGGTCTTTGTCAAGGGTCGGAGACCTTTTTGGCCAAAATTTTTTGTCCTTGCTGCCTGACTTTGTTCAGGTCTTCGTCAAGGGTCGGAGGCCTTTTTGGCCAAAATTTTTTTGCCTTGATGCCTGACTTTGGTCAGGTCTTTGTCAAGGTCGAAGGCCTGTTTTGGCTATTTTTTGCTGCCTTGATGCCTAACTTTGCATAGGTCTTTGTCAAGGTTGAAGGCCTGTTTGGCCATAGAGGCCGTTTCAAATTGCCCTTGCCTATGGCTGGCGCTTTGAAAGGACCTGTAGTTTTTGTTTACCGAATATTGCGGCACCAGAGCTGGCCGCTTTTGGTTTTGGGTTTTTTGGAGCGTTCTTTTGGGGAATTACCTCTTTATACTTGTAGAGGATTTTTACATTGAGCCTGCCTCGTTAAAAACCTCACCTCCGCTTGGAGTTCCCCTGTGAGGAAAAGAGTGCAGGCTCTTTTACATTTTGTTTTGATTGAAGTAAAAAAACTTAAAGGTAAATACATGGAGGGGCCTCCGCTTATATTTTGCGGAGGTTGCCCTTTGGTACATTGCCTAGATGTAGTATCTGCGAAGGCTGTCAATATTCCATGTGTGGGTTGTCGTGACACCTTCGCTGTCGGTCAAGTGGAAAGAGCCAGGTCGGCCCGCTGCCGTTGCTGTGTATGGGCCTTCCCATTTCGGTTGCAGCTTGCCGACAAGTTGTGCGTTGTGCTTTCTTCTGAGTATGAGGTTTCCGTGTTTTATGTCTTTCCTTACCACCTAGGAGTCTCTCCAATTTTTGGTTTGGGACTGATATTTTGTAATGTTTTCGACTGCTTGCAGTCTTATTGCTTCTATTGTTTCTTTTGCATATTCTTCATCTTGCAACATCAGCTGACTCGTTGTGCGGAGGCTTTCGTGCTTTATTTCTTCTGGCATCATGGCCTCTTCTCCATAAATCAGTTTGAATGGTGTGAATCCTGTTGTTCTTGAGATGGATGTATTGTGTGACCAAATAACTCTAGGTAATTCATCTACCCATTTTCCTTTGCGTAGGCCCAGCAATGTTTTTGATATTGCTGAAAACACTATTCTATTTGCTCTTTCCACAGCGCCATTGGACTCTGGGTGGTATACCGAGGCGAAGGCTAGTTTTGTCCCTATGTTTTTGTAGAATTCTTTGAAGTTCTCTAAATCGAATTGTTTTCCTTTGTCTACTGTCAAAATCCTCGATACACCAAATCTACAAATGATGTTCTGCCAGAAGAATTTTCTGATAGTTTCTGAGGTTATCTTCGCTAGTGGCTTTGCCTCTATCCATCTTGTGAAATATTCCACTGCTACTACTGCGAATCTATTTCCTCCTTGGGATGACGGTCATGGGCCGACCAGGTCCATACCCCATCTTTGCAGCAGCCATGTTGGAGGTATAAGCTAGGTCTCCGACGATGGTTTTGACTGCCCTGGAGAGAATGTTTGGCATGCTTTGCATGTTCTGACTGTCTGCTCTACATCTTGTATGTGTGTTGGCCAATAAAAGCCTTACCTTATTGCCTTTGCTGATAATGCTCTTGAGCCAATGTGTGACCCGCAAATTCCTGAGTGTATTTCTTGAAGCAACTCTATGCCTTCACTCTGCGATATGCACTTGAGGAGAGGCTGGACTACTCCTTTCTTGTATAGTACACCATCTAAGATTGTGTAATTCCTTGCTCTGGCCTGCATTCTTGCTGCTTTTGCTTCATCTTCTTCGCTGGTTTTGCCTACTAGGACTTCTGTTATCGCCTTTCTCCAATCTTCATTTTGCATGTGTAGTATTGCCTTTGATGCCTTAGGTGTCTCCGCAGTTGCCGGAGACTTCAAGATCTGGTAAAAAGTGTTTGGTGGTAGTGGCAGGTTGTTTGCCGCAGCCTTTGCCAATTCATCTGCCTCTGCATTTTTTGCTCTTGGTATGTGCTTCAGGGTGAAGCCCTCGAATCTCCGCTCCAAATTTCTGACAACGGATAGGTATTTTTATGAGTTTTGGCTCTCTTGCTGTGTATTCTTTCTCTACTTGGCCAGTGACCACTTGAGAATCTATTTTGACTATCAATGTTTTTGCCCCTAGGGCCTTTGCTTTTCTTAGCGCTAAGATCAGGCCTTCGTATTCTGCAATGTTGTTTGTTGATTTGAACTCTAGCCTTGCTGCGTATTTCATTCTGATGCCGGAGGGTGCTGTTAGGACGGTGGAGGCTCCTGCTCTGGCTTGGCCCTAGGCTCTGTCCATGAATGTTGTCCAGCCTTGGATGGTTGGTTGTACCTTGGTCTCTGTCATAGGTGTCCAATCTGCTACAAAATTGGCTAGTGCTTGTGATTTGATTGCTGTTTTGGGGACATACAAGATATCAAATTGTGATAGCTTTGTAGCCCATTTGCCTATCCTACCGGAGGCTTCTTTGTTTTTGAGCAGGTCTTGCAATGGCAGCGATGTTGGAACTGAGATTTTGTGGGCTTGGAAGTAGTGCTTTAGTTTTCTTGATGCCATCAGTACTGCGTAGGCGACTTTTTCCACCTCTATGTAGTTTATATTGGCTCTAGACAGTGCTTCTGAGATAAAATAAACTGGCCTTTGAGTTTTGCCTAATTCTTTTTGAAGCTCATGAACTAGGACTGCACTGACTGCATGGTCGGAGGCCGCCATGTACAGCAGTAGGTGGCTTTCTAATTCTAGGATGGAGACCACCAGTGAGCTTGCCAGATACTCTTTCAAGTTATGAAATGCTTCCAACTGCTTGGGCCCCCACTCGAAGTTGTCTCCACCCCTCAGGGCTTGGAAGAAGGGTAGGTTGCGTTCTGCTGCCTTTGAGATGAATCTGTTGAGCGCTGCTATTCTTCCTATGAGCTTTTGCACTTCTTTCTTGTTCTTGGGTTCTGCCATTGTCATTATTGCTCTTGTTTTGTCTGGGTTCGCTTTGATGCCTTTGCTACCTATGATGTATCCGAGCATCTTCCCTTTTGTAACTCCAAATATACATTTTTCTGGGTTGAGGCGGAGGCCAGCTGCCCTTAGGTTGGCGAAGGTTTCCTATAAGTCAGAGACATGATCATCCTTGTTCTTGCTCATGACCACTATGTCGTCGACGTAGGCTATGATGTTTCTATCTAGCTGTGAGCCCAAAACCTCCTTTGTCATTCTGGCAAAGGTTGCTCCGGCATTTTTGAGGCCCTCTGGCATCCTGGTGTAGCAGTATGTCCCGAATGGAGTAGTGAAACTTGTCTTGTCTTCATCTTCTTTTTTCATTCAGATTTGGTGGTACCCAGAGAAACAGTCGAGGAGAGAAAACCTCTGACATATGGCTGCCTTGTCGACGGAGGCATCTATTCTTGATAAGGGGAAAGGGTCTTTTTTTGCAAGCTTTGTTCAGATCTGTGAAGTCTATGCATATTCTCATTTTGCCATTCTTCTTTGGTACTAGTACTACGTTTGCTAGCCATTCTGAATACTTGACTTCCCTGATGACTTTTGCATCTAGCAATCTTTGCACCTCCGCCTTTGCTGCCAGGATTCTGTCTTCTGACATTTTTCTCTGCTTCTGCTTTTTTGGCCTCATGTTTTCATTGATATCCAGTTTGTGTTGTATGATGTCCCTACTGACTCCCTAGAGGTCGGAGGCTGACCAGGTGAAGATGTCTTTGTTTTTTTACTAAAGTTTCCATGAGCTCTTGCTCCTCTACTTTGCTCAACTCTGAGCTGATTGTTACTTTTCTGTCTAGTAACTCCTTTTCTAGAGGGATCAGCTTTGTTTCTTCTTAATCTGCCATATCTATTTTTCCTCTGGGCATATCTGGAGGCTCTAGTTCTTTGTCTGTCGACTCGACTGCATTGATGTTTCTTTAGGCTCTGTAGATTGCTTTTTCTATGTTTCTTGCTTCTTTCTAACTGCCTTGGACTGTGATGATACCATGGAGTGCTGGTATTTTCATGCACAGGTAGGCCATATGCAGGGCTATATTGAATTTAGTTGTGAATCCTCTGCCCAAGATGGCATTATATGGGTAATACAGATCGACGACGTTGAAGGTTATGTATTCGGTTCTAGCATTTGCTTGGGTTCCAAACAACACTGGTAGTGATATCTTTCCTAGTGCTTGTATCTGCTTGCCTCCAAATCCTATCAAAGGAGATTTAGAGGGCTATAGTTGATTCCTGCAGAGCTTCATTTGGTCAAATGTATTTGCAAAGATGATGTCTGCTGAGCTACCAGTGTCAATCAACACTCTGCTTATCTCCCATGCTGCTATGTTTGTTTTGATTACCATTGCATCTGTGTGAGGGTAGCTTTCTAGCTAGAGATCTTCTTCTGTGAAGGTGATTGGGACTCTGGACCAATCTATGTATTTTGCTAGGCCCTGGACTGCTACGTTGTTTACCAGGCGGAGGTGATTCTTTTTCTGCTTTTTTGTTTGAAACTCCATTGATGATCCTCCGGCGATTGGCAATATCATGCCTATTGTTGGCAGTGCTCCATGAGGGTTGACTTGGTTTTCTAGGTTTGGCTCATTTTTTGGTGTTGGTGGTTGGTTGTGGGGTGGTGGCAAAGGTAGTTGCTGCATTTGTTGCTGTTGCGGCGGATACTCGAACCTGCTTTGGTTTTGTGGTGATTGGTTTGTTTCAAGGTAGGTTATGTGGGGAGTTTTTGGGTTTATGTAGGTCAGGCTTGCCTCAGACCTATAGTTGTCCGCTAGAGGCTGCTACGAGGGCACTGACCGCCATGCTGGTAGGAATTCTGGGTAATAGGCGGAGGCCAGTGTGGAGGGATGTATTTGGTTTGTGTTTAGCGCTGGGTACATCGGGCAGTACTGCTAGTGGCTAGTTGTGTAGGTGGTGTTGACCTCTCTTGCGTTTTGCTATGCCAGAGGTTGGGCGGTCTGCTTGTTCTTCATTCTTTCCTGTGTCTCCGGACAATCTTTGGTGCTGTGCCCTACGCTTTCGCCGTGAAAAACGCAATATGGCCTGCGTTGTTTCTGGTTGTGGTTTTTGTTCTAGTTTTTGCCTTGGTAGGCTTGCCTACCTTAGTTCTTGGTCTAGGTCTCTGGCCCTACTGGCCTTGGCATTTGCCCTTGTTCGGGGTGAGGTTCTCCCTCAATGCTGAGCACCTGCCCCTAGCCTGGTTTCTGATTTGATGCGCTCTGGTTCGCATAGCTCTTCTGTGTGTTTTTGCTGTTGTTTTGCTGTCTGTTTTGACCCTGCTCCTCCAGCCTTTTTTGGAGGTCATTGTCTAATCTACAGTACTTCTTGAACTCGTCGTACAACTGTTGTATGGAAGTTGGTTTCTTTCTTACTAGGTGTGCTACGAACGGCCTGATTCAGAGCCCTTTGATCGCTGCTTCTATGGCGATCTCTTTTGGGACGTCTGGTGCCTTTGCCTTTAGTTACACGAATTTCTGAAAGTAGTCATGTAGTGTCTCTCCCTGCATTTGTTTGCACTAGAATAGATCTATGGATGTCAGCGACTGTGCTGCTAGCCCCTTAAAGTTTGCCAATATCTTGTCCCGGAGATTTTCCTAGGAATAGACTGTGCTTGGTTTGAGCATGGAATACCAAGCCAACGCATCACCTTCAGTGGCAATAACAAATGACTTTGCCAGGACGGCGTCGTCTCCACCGGCGGAGGCTACTGCTGCCTCGTAACTCATAATGAACTAATGGGGGTCTGTCTTTCCATTGAACTTTGGTAGTGTGATTGGCTTGTACGCCGTTGGCCATGGTGATTACTGTATGCCTTCAGAGAGTGGGGACTTGGGGTCGATAGGCCTCCGCATCGCCTGAGATGGCATCGTGGTTGGGCTAGTCATTGGCGGAGGCATGTTTGCAGTTGGTATTGCTGCGGAGGTTGACGCTGGTACTGCATGCTGCATACTTAGCATCTCAACATGTAGGACTGCCAACTGCTGCCTTATTTCTGCCACTTGTCCTGATGCTTGAGTGGCTTGCTGGTTAGCTGCGAATGGTGCTGCCATTCTGTCCCTCTCTTGTTGTGCTCTTTGTAGCTGTGCTTGCAGCTGTTGCAGTTCTTGTTTGAGTGTTGTACCTGAGTTTGGTTGGACCTCCGGATCTTGGATCTCTGGATGTTGGGGTTCCGGTTGTTGACCCTGGGTATCTCCTCTGGTGCCATCCTCCACTAGCGAGGTTGCATAGGTGCTACGGGTGGTGCGCCTAGGCCTTCCTCTCTGATCCGTGGTCGTTGCTGCTCTTGTGGTGGTTTTTCTTTTCCCTGCCATCGTTGGTTTGTCTTGGCCAAACCACGGTGGGCGCCAATGTTGGAACTAGCGGTTTTGGATAGAGTGAGGGAAATAGGGGCCTCCGCCCGACAGGGGTCACCCTCGGGCGGAGGCTCGGGATAGGCTCGACTGGTGAACTTGTGGGAAGCTGGCACAAAGAACTAGGGTTTCATTAATTCATTCACCAACCATCTACACGAATACAAGTGTTCCCTATTTATAGGGCTCAACTACTTCCTGACGGAATTTATTACAATGCCCCTCAACTGCTACGGTACATTCCTGGAATATTCCGCCACTGGTTTCTTATTTGCGGGGCATTCCTGCCACTTCGTCTCCAAGTAACGGGCCTCCATAAGCGGCCGGCCCACCATGCCTCCATCTTCGGGGGCGCGCCGTCGCCTTGGCAGGTCTCCACCGGTCTGGTCGGAGACATCGTCCGTATGTCTCCGCCCGGTCGTGCGGGGGCTATGGTTCCCGACGCTGGCCTATGTCATCGGGGGTGCACCGTCACCTTGGCGGGTCTCCGCCATTCTGGTCAAAGACATCGACCGTGGGTCTCTGCCCGGTCACGCGGGGGCCATGCTGGCGCGCTCGCGCGGACCACGGGCGCCTACACTTGAGTACCTACACACACTCAGGCAAGATTGTTTGTTTAATTAGTTCAGAGGTAAGGCAGCCTCCGCCCTCATCACCGGAGGCGCCCGTGAGCCGAAGCAGGGCGACATCTGCCTGAGTATAGGTCGGAGGTCTCAGCGCTCGGCCTGGGCAGAATTTGCGATAAGCCCGCCGAGCCTCATGTAGTGCCCTACGAACGTAGCCAGGAAAGTTCTTTTAGTCGGGGCCAGGTCTCCGCCCTAAGACGGTCGAAGATGCCTTGGCGACACCTTGCTGTTGGAGGCCTTCATCATCCGCCCGGAGCCGTGTTACAACAGACAGATAAGACGGAGGTCACTGTAAGTGACCAGACACTGGTCTCGGTTGGACCGGTGTGTCCGGTCAGTGGCAGCAGAGGGCACGCAGCGTTGGTCTCTGATCGGACGCTGGGTCACTTAGTGACCGGACGCTGACAGGGTGCATCTGATCCTGTTGACGTGGCAGTGGACAAAGGAGTCGCCGAGTGATTGGACGCTGGGTGTGTCCGGTCAAGCATGGCCGAACACGTCCGGTCGTGAAAAGTCATCTCTAGATGCTTACTAGAAACGACCGGACGCTGGGGTTCATTTGTCCGATCACTTTGAGCTGCTGCGTCTGGTCATCACTTGACCGTTGAGATCGAGCGATCAACATTTGAAGAGAGGGGACACATGGCACGCATCGTGTGACCGGACGCTGAGGTCTAGCGTCCAGTCACCCCGTGTTGTGCCCAGTGAAGAGGTACACCAGCTCTATTTCGTGGGGGCTTCTATTTAAGCCCCATGGCTGGCTCAAGCTCACTCTCTTGGCTATTTGTATTGGCATAACAACCTTGTGAGCTTAGCCAAAGCCCTTCCACTCATCTCCATCATTGATTCATCATCTTTGTGAGATTGGGAGAGAATCCAAGTGCATTGCTTGAGTGTTTGCATCTAGAGGCACTTGGTGTTCGTGTTTCGCTGTAGGATTCGCTTGTTACTCTTGGTGGTTTCCGCCACTTAGATGGCTTGGAGCAGCGAGGATCATCGAGCAGAGGGTGGTGATTGTCTCCGGCTCTGATCGTGGTGATTGTGAGGGGTTCTTGACCTTTTCCCGACGGAGAGCCAAAAGGTACTCTAGTGAATTGCTCGTGGCTTGTGTGATCCTCATGTTGTGTTGGTTGTGCGGCATGCTATTGAGGATTTGGCATGTGATGCCAATTAGCGCGTAAACCTCCAAGTGAGTGAATTGCCACAACAAGGAGTAGCTTACCGGCAAGCAAGTGAACCTCAGTAAAAAATCATTGTGTTCATCATTTGATTTGGAGGTGATTGGTCTTCATTGATATTCATTCTTGTGATTGTTTGGCTCCTTCCTCGACACAGCGGTATAAACATCTTGCTCACTCTCTTTACATTACCGCAAATTAGTTGTCAAGCTCTTTAGTGTAGCTAGTTGTGAGAGCTTGTTAGTTTGGTTTGTGTGGCTCTTTAGTTAGCTTTTGAGAGCACACTAACTTAGTGTAGTGTCATAGCTACTGTGTGGATAGAAACTATATAAACTAGAATTGTGGTAGGTGGCTTGCTATTTTAGTAGGCTAGCGCAACACTTGCTTCTCCTCATAATTGTCTAACCGGTTTGTTAAGTGTTGTTGTAGATTTTTTAATATGCTATTCACCTCCCTCTTGCTATTAGGAACTTTCACTAAGGCCGATCAACATATAAATATCGGCCAAAATGATGGTCATTGGGCCGAGACCAAAAATTAAAGCATTTAGGGTATTAGACCAGAAATAAGATGAAGAAATCAGGAGTGAATCATTCCGCTCCATCTCAGACAACGAGAGTGTCAAGCATTGATTCAAGTCATAAACCTCCCAATCTACAGTCTTTTTCTCGGATACCCTATGAAACCAGTTTCTCCATCCTCCTAGGCATTTTGGGCCAGTTTCTAAAAGGAGTTTTGGTGTTTTAGGAGGACAAATCCACTACAGATTGTTTGAAGGGGATTTGATTGGTTTCTTGATAGATAAAATCAAATGGGTTAGGGTCACCCATAGGCCCAAGAAAATAGACATTAGGAGCAACAGCTGATGGAATCAAGATTTTGTTCCTCATTTCCTAGAAATCAGATAAAATAAATTTAAGAAGAAAGGAAATGCAGAGTAGCGGCCGGTACTTGGAGAATAGGAACTTGAAAGCATACCTCAGGGATGTGGTCGCTAGTTGCCATTACAGCCGAAGCAGATTTGAATCTAAGGAAGATCGCTTGAATAAAAGCTTTATGAGGATTTGCTAGGGTTGAGACTTTGGCGATGGCGGCGTCGGCTGTTAAAATTTGCTCGAAAAAGAAGGGAAAAGCAAATGGGCCAAGTGAGTTGGGATACTGTTGGGATATTATATAAGACTCGGACCAAGAAATAAGGAGTCACGCATATATCTTGGAATAAAATGGTTGCGACGCGATAAATAGGTAAATAGAAATTTTAGAATAAAATCATTTTTATCCCAAAATTGGGGGGCATGTGTTTACACCAAAATTTAGAAAGAAGAACGCGGGAACTCGGAGCTTCCAAGATTGTGTCAATCAAGGAATCGATTGCATAAGGATTGATATCAGCTGATTCAGATGCAGCACTGGAATCGGCTCTCTTCGAATGACGTCAACAGATAACAACAATGAGCTACGGTTGGCGTCGAGAAATATATGTCGGACTCTACAAAAAGGGAAAGATTAGGGTCTAAATTATCTTAAGTTAGGAATATTTTCTTTTATATCAAAGATTGTAATGAGTCGTACTTGAGTAGGATTCATGCTTAGGCTCCGGGTATAAATAATGGACCCTGGCTATTGTAAAAAAGACAATCAATCAATCAGTACAAGTTACTTTTTCGGCTTTATGCCAACTCTTAGGAGTAGGAGTAGTGTAGATCTTGGCGAGTTCTTCAACAAGCAGGGCTGCATTGGTCGGGCCGACGTCTGGCTTGTTTGTAAGTATCATCATGGCTTATACTTTTGTTTATACGGCTGCATCGGTTAAGTTCGACCTCCACTGTGAACTCTAGTATAAGCTAGTTATCGACTCTTATCTAGTTCAAGTACGGCTGCATTGGTTAAGTTCGACCTCCACTGCTCGATTTAGATTAAGGTCAAGTTATCGACTCTGCCTAAGGGTGGCATCCTTCGGGTAGATTTATTAAGTTACCAATCTTGCTGATGTTCTTATTGTTATTAGTTTTTAGCAACATCAACCTGCCCGATCAAGATCGATCTAGATCAGCCTCATATCCTTTTAGTCTATCGTTTGCTTTGTTACAACACGATGTTTCTTACTTTGAGCAATGGGTTATGTTTCATCGGCTGTTCTACTTCGATCTCGATCACACATAGTATGCGGTTAAGGCATGTTTGATCTTGAGGAGGTTTGTTGGCTAGTTAAATTTGGTCTATAGTTCGCTATTATGGCTGTAACAATCCAGTCGATCCCCACTAATGGCACTTTAGATCGAAGGATGTTAGTTGGTAGATTTGTTTTCGATCAGGGGTGACCTTGGCTACTTGCTATGCCTGCATCGGCTAAATAGCCAATCGCCTATGCTTTAACGCCTATAGTGTCTCCAAGGTTCTATTAAATGTGAATAGATTTATTTACTTTAAAGGTTTGATTTATTGTCTTTATCACAGCTGCCATCGATCTGGTCGAACCCCACTATTAGAGATAACAGGTTAAGTCTCATGAGTTCATAGGTTTGTCCATGTTAAATAGTCGATTGTTCTCACGCTGTAGTCCCTTTTCCACCTGAATCGGCTATTTCAGCCGATTTGTTTGAGCTTTCACACATATAGCGTGTCTTTCGGAAAGTCTGTCAATGTGTAGATGGTTTTACAAATTCTTTGGTTTTAGTTTGTTATTATCATCATAGCTGTCATCGATCCGGTCGAACCTCACTGTTGATGGTAACATATTAGATTCATAGCGTTTGTAGATCCATTTATACTAAACAGTCGATTTATTCACATGCTATATCCTTTCTCGATAGATTCATCGGCTCAATGCTTTATATTTGTAATACTCACCTAGCTAATAATTTTACTTACATCTGCATGTATTGTACTTGTCAACATAAAATCAACCATGATCCACGAGCTTTACAGTCCGTAACAGCCGATTTCTACGCGTATCGGCCGTTTAGTCGATTTTCCCGTCTGGCTGCTCCCGAAGCGGCACACTTGGAACTGTTTGGGCAAAGCCAGCATGTTCCACCTTAATTTACTGATAAACTTTCTCTTCTTGTCAATTGCAGGTCAAATTGACCAGCATGCCTCGGGAGAAATTCATAGGATCGGCTAGCCCTGCATTGAAACCAAGCGGATCTCCAGCCTTGCTCCATCAAGCAGATCCTTCTGGCTTGCTATGTGCCAGGCGCATCGACACATTTTTGGGCCGACACCAGCGCAACAGCTTGGCTGACTTTGCACATGCAAACAGCCTATGCACTTGGGGAGCTATAGGGAAATACCAAACGACCTTTACGGTACCTCCTCTGGTCTTGGTACCCTCATCTAACGGCCCTTCCTTGTACCGTGGAGCTTCACACTTGGGGCACTTGTCTAAGTCTTTGTATTTTTCTCTACGGTAGAATATGCAATCATTAGAACACGCGTGAATTTTTTTCAACCTCGAGGCTGATGGGGCAGATCATTTGCTTGGCCAAATATGTCTTTTCTGGTAACTCATTTTTTTTTCTGGGAGCATTTTCCTTATTATACCTAACAACTGATCGAAGCTTTTATCGCTCAATCCGTTTGTCGATTTGAACTCTAACAGCATGATGTCGGCTTCCAGTTTGCTCATTAGACAATTCCTATACAATAGTGTTTTGCCATCTTGTCTTATTTTCTCTAGCTTTCTCAGTTGTCTTTCACTAAGACATCTGGTTTCTACATTACGTAGCAGCTGAGAAATGCCATCGTTATCCTCGGTATCGTCAGCTAGCGTGTTCCTAAACACATTATTAACTGTGGGCATAGGTTCTGTGTTGACATCGGGTTCCTTGTCAGCATCATGGATGGCTACGTCAGGCAGGTCCACATCATCATCGTTTTCCTATAGAACATTCACACCAACCACGCCATACATAGTCCATATCGTATGGTTTGATATGAATCCTCTGGTAATCAAGTGCAATCGTATAGACTCAATTTGATGAAAGTTCCTTTGATTCTTGCAATCTTTGCATGGGTAGAAGACAGGGTTCCCATTCCTAGCATGGGCTTTGGCATTGGTGATAAATTGGGTGACGCCATGCATGTACCGCTTGTCCGTTCGGGACAGATGCATCCACTCTCGATCCATCTCTGCATAAAAAAATATTGAGATAGTAATTACAAAGAATTAATAAGAAATCGAGCTTCATGAACAACAATTGTAGCTCAAAAATACCATTTTTGAATAACTTTATTGTACACTAATTATTGGAAAATTGAAATTGGTAGCCCCGGCCTAGTAAATTGAAAATCATAGTAAAAAACAATTATTGCACAATAATGAACAACTATTCTATTCTACTTCTAAGAACTAATTATAGCATCACATACTAACAATGATGATCTTGACCACCATGGATGTTGTAGCATGGCTCCTGGTGGGTGGCGAAGGTCCTTGACCGCGGGGTGTCACCAAGGCGTCTTCGAGCGGGCGGAGACCAGGCGCTGACTAGGAGATTTCTCGACCATGCTCGAGGGGTCATCACGGACTCTGCCGAGGCCAGGTACTCAAGCGCGGGCGCTCGTGGTGGGCGCAAGCGTGCCGGCATGGCTCCTGCTCGGCCGGGCGGAGACCTACAGATGATGTCTCCGCCTGGACCGGCAGGGACCCTCCAAGGCAACTACGCGCCACTAAGGGCGAAGGCTCCGAGGCCAGGGGCCGGGCGGAAACCAGCTGGTGATGTCTTCGCCCGGACCGGCGGGGACTCTCCGAGGCAACAGCGCAGCCCTGAACGTGAAGGCCAGCGACGCGCGGAGAGCGTCTCCGACTGCCCGGCGGAGGCCCGCCAAGGGAGCGGCGCGCCATGGGGGGCGAAGGCCGGTGCCAGGCAGCCAGGCCTTTGGGCCGAAGACCAGCTACAGTGGGCCGACCGCTACTAGAGGCCCATTGCTTAGAAACGGTGTGGCGGGACTGCCCCGCGAATAAAAGGCTAGCAGCAGAATATTCCAGGAATGTACTGTAGTAGTTGAGGGGCATTATAATAAATTCTATTATGTGGTAGTTGAGTCCTATAAATAGGGGACACTTGTAACCATGGAGAGTTGGTTGGTGGATAAATTAATGAAACCTTAGTTTCTCATGCCACTCCCTTACTTTCCACTATTCCCCCTGTCGCTCATATTCTGAGCCTCCACCTGATGCCGGCCATCCAACGGGCGGAGGCCTTGGTCTTCGCCTCGCAGGTTGAAACCCCTAGTTTCAACATTGGCACCCACCGTGGTTGAGCCAAGGCAAACCAACGATGGCAGGGAAAAGAAAGACCACTTCCAGAGCAGCAGCGGCCTCAGGTCAGCGAGGAAGGCCTAGGCGCAACATTCGTAGCGCCTACGCAACCTCGCTAGAGGAGGATGACACCAGAGTAGACGCCCAGGGTCAACCACCGAAACCCCAACACCAAGAGATTCAAGATCCAGAGGCCCAACCAAACTTAGCCACAGCACCCGAGCAAGAGTTGCAACAACTACAAGCACAGTTGCAAAGAGCACAACAAGAGAGGGACAGAATGGTAGCAGCATTCACAGCTAATCAGCAGGCTATCCAGGCGTCAGCACAAGCAGCAGAAATAAGGTAGCAGTTGGCAGTCCTACATGCTGAGATGCTAAGTATGCAGCATGTAGTACTAGCAACAGCCTCCGCAATCCCAGCCTCCGCAGCAACAACAACTGCAGCCATGCTTCAGGGTTCTACGCTAGTGATCAGCCAACTGACAATGCCATCTCAAGTAATGCAGAGGCCTATCGATCCCAAGTCCCCACTATTTGAAGGCATACAACAATCGCCATGGCCAACATCGTACAAGCCAATCACACTACCCAAGTTCAACGGAAAGACTGACCCCCATCAGTTCATCATGAGTTATGAGGCAGCAGTAGCCTCCACCAGCGGAGACGATGTCGTCTTGGCAAAGTCATTTATCATTGCAGTCGAAGGCGATGCACTGGCTTGGTATTCTATGCTCAAACCAAGCACAGTCTATTCTTGGGAGAACCTTCGGGACAAGATATTGGCAAACTTCAAAGGGCTAACAGCATAGTCGCTGACTTCCATAGATCTATTTTAGTGCAAGCAAATGCAGGGAGAAACACTACATGACTACTTTCAGAAATTTGTGCAACTAAAGGCGAAGGCACCGAATGTCCCAGACGAGATCGCCATTGAAGCAGTGATCAAAGGCCTCCGAATTGGGCCATTCGCAGCACACTTAGCAAGAGAGAAACCAACCTCCATTCAACAGTTGTACGACGAGTTTGAGAAGTACTGCAGATCAAACAATGACCTACGCAAGAGGCTGGAGGAGCAAGGTCAAAACAGACAACAAAACAGCAGCAAAAGCTCCAAGAAAACCTATACGAACCAGAATGTATCAAATCAGAAGCCAGGCCAGGGACAAGTGCTTAGTATCGAGGGTCAACCCCAACACAAGCAAGGGCAACATCCAGCGCCAACATGGTCAAAGACCCAAACAAGGAACCAAGGTCACCAAAGTTACCAAGGAAAAAACTAGAACAGAAACCAAAGCCAGAAACAACGCAAGCCATATTGCGTCTTTCACGATGAAAATGCAGGGCACAGCACCAAAGATTGTCCGGAGACAAAAAGAAACACAAGAAAGGATGAAGAACAAGCAGATTGCCCAACCTCCAACACAACAGAGCACAAGAGAGGTCAACACCACTTACACAACTGGCCACCAGCAGTACTGCCCAATGTACCCAACGCTAAACGCAACACAAATACATCCCTCCACACTGGCCTCTGCCTACTACCCAAACTTCTTACTAGCATGGCGGTCATCACCCTCGCAGTAGACTCCGGTGAGCAACTACAGGTTGAAGGCAAGCCTGACCTACATAAACCCAAAATCTCCCCAAATAACCTACCTCGAAACAAACCCACCGGAGTAGAACCGAATAAGGTTCAAGCCTCCGCAGCCACAGCACCACATGCAGCAACTACCTCCGCCACCACCACACAACCAGCCCGCAACACCAAAAAACGAGCCAAACCCAGAAAACCAAGTCAACCCTCATGGAGCACTGCCAACAATAGGCATGATATTGCCAATCGCCGGAGGATCATCGATGGAGTTTCAAACAAAAAAGCAAAAAAAAGATCACCTCCGCCTGGTAAACAATGTAGCAGTCCAAGGCTCGGCGAAACACACAGATTGGTCCAGAGTCCCAATCACCTTCGTAGAAGAAGATCTCCAGCTAGAAAACTACCCTCACGCAGATGCAATGGTGATCAAGGCAAACATAGCAGCATGGGAGATAAGCATAATACTAGTCGACATAGGCAGCTCGGCAGATATCATCTTCACAAATACATTTGACCAAATGAAGCTCAGCAGAAATCAACTACAACCCTCCGAATCCCCTTTAATAGGATTCGGAGGCAAGCAGATACAAGCACTAGGGAAAATCTCACTCCTAGTGTCGTTCGAAACCCAAGCGAATGCCAGAACCGAGTACATAACCTTTGACGTCGTCGATCTGTATTACCCATACAATGCTATCTTGGGCAGAGGATTCACAACCAAATTCAATGCAGCACTGCATATGGCCTACCTGTGCATGAAGATACCAGCACTCCATGGTATTATCATAGTTCGAGGCAGCCAGAAAGAAGCAAGAAACATAGAGAAAGCTATCTACAGAGCCCAAAGAAACATCAATGCAGTCGAGTCGGCGAACAATGAGGTGAGAAAAGCAAATTTCATGTTAAATGCACCAACAGCCAGAGGCAACCTCCGACGTCTCCAAGAACAGCAAGATAACACTCCTCCCAACCTGAGATAGAAGTGTCGGAGGAGCCTACGTAGAAAAGAAACAACAGCAGCTTAGGTCGGAGGGCAGATCACAAACAAACCAGATGACGATCAAAATGAAAATATTTTTACTTACTCGGACCCGGCGCCATCAGCCCCGGTTGCCCTGGACCGAACCTAGCACCAGCGGCAGCTGCCCGCTCCTCTGGGGTGAGAAGTCCAGCCATAACGTCACCTGCGAAGCAGCAGGTGCATAGTATTGGCACTTGGCGCAACACGCAAAGGGATGAACCGGGCGAAGACAATAAACATAAAGATGTCCACCAAATGAGCTTACTCATAAAGAGCCCGGGCAGAGCAGCTTGCCACGCCCTCTGAGCACAGGTCTCTGCCGCATCATGTGACGAGGGCCCAAGGGGACGGACTTCCCCAGCCAGCAGCCCGGTGGGCGGAGGGCTCGAAGAAGACCGAGCCGCCGGAGCCTCCTCAGCAAGAGCGGCCTCCGGCCGCCCTACGTCGGCTGTAGGTGCGGGAGAAAGCACGACAGTGGCAGAGGGCGAAGGAACACGCCGCGGGACAGCCTCCGTGTCCTCTTCAGAGCTTGAGCACAGCCCGCCAAGAACGTCGGGCATAGGCTCGGTGGCACTATCTTCTGGCCGATCGCCGATGCTCGTAGCACCATGCGAGGGGTGCGCCGGGATAACACCACTCTCCAGCCACCCAGCGCCGCTCACTGCCACGCTCGACGGGCACGCCAGAGCTACGGGAGAGCCGTGGTCCCCTCCGCTCGCAACTCGAGCGTCCACTGACGGGGTGGAGGAGCTCTCAACGTCTTCGCTGCCGGTGGAGGCAGCGCCCGCACTGCCGGCGAAAGACAAAGCCGGCGCGATCAGCGGGGCTCCGTTTTTCTTTTTCTTTTTCACAGGCGCCCGAGATACGGCGGCGCCCTTCCTCTTTTTGGATTCAGCCTCCGCTGTAACATTCTTTGCGTAGGCTTTCTTTTTCTTCTTTTCAATCGAGGCCAGGACCTTAGTAGGAACTTCGTGCTCCTGGTATATGATACCGACCTCCTCGAAAACTCTATTAAGCCGCAGCATGGTGCCCGCCACAGCCATCCGAGACGTGTACTCATGCTTAGAAATCTTGCCAACCAGTCCTATGGCGGCTTCCTTGACTTCGGAGATGAAACCATCCTCCGTCGCCCCCTCCCCCAAAGACTGACCAAAGCGGGGGAACGGAATCCCAGCCTCCGGCCCGAAGACAGGGACCTTGACCTGTTCCAGCTGAAAAGCTGGGTTGTTTTTGCCCAAGGGCCAGTAGTTGGAGGTCATGATCACCTCCACCAGATCGCGATAACCAGAGTAGCGGCATGTGGCCACAAAAGCCCGATCACAGGCCTCCCGCGTCGGAGACACCTCCTCCGGTGGATCCACACGCATGTGTGGCACCATCTCCTCCATCCAAGAAGTCAGTGGATACTCCGAGACTTCCTCACCATCCTCAGTTGTGCTACGAACCCCATAAGTCTTCACGTAGAACCATTGCTCGAGCCAGCCATGGTCCCACTTGCCCTTCTGGCAAAAAGATATCTCCAGACGATCCACACCTTGGTTCCTCTTAGACATGAAAGTGCAACTACCGTACTGATAGGTCACTTCCACCTCCTTGCCATCTCGCACCTCCTTCTTCCTCTTCGGCTACTTCTACAGTTCATAGTACGTGCAAAAGGTGTCCACATCCGGCTCGGCACCATAAGAGATGCACGCCCAGCAAAACTTGCTAAGAGTCAGGAAAGCAGTGGGAGTCAGATGATGGAGCTGAACGTTGAAGGTCTCCAACACTCAGCGGAGGAAGGGAATGTAAGGAAATCAGAGGCCGTAGGTGAAGAAGTCCTGGAAGACCACCGCATATCCTTCCTCCGGCTCCAGAATAGTCTGACCTGGTGGAGGGATCTTCACCTGGGAAGAAGGAAAACATGACTCCTTCAGCATCTCCGTGATTGCCTCATCAGTAATAGAGGACGAGCCGAAGTCCCAAGATTTTATCGCCATGTCCCCAGAGTCTGCAGCGACTAGGTCTCCGATGGACACAGAGACGCTCCCCAAATCCTCCTCCACCAGCTTTTCCAACTCCAATGCAGAGGCAGAGGCAAGCATGCACTCCTCAAAGCGTGCACCCCAACCGATGGCCCTAACATCGAGAAGGTGGCGGTAGGGTCCGGAGAAGGCGGGCCGGCGGGTTTGGGCGGAAGCGGAAAGGAGAGCCACCGCGACAGCAACCTAAGCGCGAGACGCGAACAAAAAGACGGAGCGAGCAAGGGCAGCGAGGGGTGAAAGCGAAGAGGGCAGAGAATGTTTCCTCGGACGCAATGAAAGCGAGTGAGCGGTGTGTGGGGGGACCCCACCACCAAGAGCACCCTTATATAGGCAGCGGGCACAACGGTCATCTCTGGAAGTTTTGCCCGCTGCACAACGGTCACCTCCGAAAAAATCACGGAGAACGTAACGAACACTGACACCGCGGAAACGGCCACGACGTGGAGCAACGGCTACATTTGCCGCCCAACGGCTATTCTTGATGAGACCAACGGCTATGCTAGAGTGGGCCAGGGGGGAAGTAGTGGGGTCTCGTTCGAAGACGCTGAAAGTGGCCTCCGCCCCCGTGCATGCCTTCGGCTAAGGCATTTTGAGCTCACGGCACGCTCTGGCGAACCATGGTCTCAAAAGGGGGGAACTGTTGTAGCATGGCTCCTGGCGGGTGGTGAAGGCCCTTGACCGTGGGGTGTCGCCAAGGCGTCTTCGAGCAGGCGGAGACCGGGCGCTGACTAGGAGATTTCTCGACCATGCTCGAGGGGTCATCATGGACTCCGCTGAGGCCAGGCACGCACCCCGCCGACCGCTCAGACGGGTGTCTCCGGAATTACGGGTGAAGGCAGCCTTATCTCTAAACTAACCAAACGAACTATTTTGCCCAAGTGTGCGCAGGTACTCAAGCGCGGGCGCTCGTGGTGGGCGCAAGCGCGCCGGCATGGCTCCTGCTCGGTCGGGCGGAGACCTACAGATGATGTCTCCGCTTGGACCAGCGGGGACCCTCCAAGGCAACTGCGCGCCACTAAGGGCGAAGGCTCCGAGGCCAGGGGCCAGGCAGAAAACAGTTGGTGATGTCTCTGCCTGGACCGGCGGGGACTCTCTGAGGCAACAGCGCGCCCCTGAACACAAAGGCCAGCGGCGTGCAGAGAGCGTCTCCGACCGCCCGGCGGAGGCCCGCCAAGGGAGCAGCGCGCCGTGGGGGGCGAAGGCTGGCACCGGGGAGCCAGGCCTTTGGGCCGAAGACCAGCTACAATGGGCCGACCGCTCCTGGAGGCCCATTGCTTAGAAACGGTGTGGCGGGACTACCCCGTGAATAAAAGGCTAGCAGCAGAATATTCCAGGAATGTACTGTAGTAGTTGAGGGGCATTGTAATAAATTCTATTATGTGGTAGTTGAGTCCTATAAATAGGGGACACTTGTAACCATGGAGAGTTGGTTGGTGGATGAATTAATGAAACCTTAGTTTCTCGTGCCACTCCCTTACTTTCCACTATTCCCTCTATCGCTCATATTCTGAGCCTCCGCCCGAGGCCGGCCGTCCGACGGGCGGAGGCCTTGGTCTTCACCACGCAGGTTGAAATTCTTTTTCTTTTTCACAGGCGCCCGAGATACAGCGGCGCCCTTCCTCTTTTTGGATTCGGCCTCCGCTGTAACATTCTTTGCGTAGGCTTTCTTTTTCTTCTTTTCAATCGAGGCCAGGACCTCAGCGGGAACTTCGCGCTCCCGGTATATGATACCGACCTCCTCAAAAACTCTATTAAGCCATGGCATGGTGCCCGCCACGGCCATTCGAGACGTGTACTCACGCTCAGAAATCTTGCCAACTAGTCCTATGGCGGCTTCCTCGACTTTGGAGATGAAACCGTCCTTCGTCACCCCGTCCCCCAAAGACTGACCAAAGCGGGGGAACAGAATCACGGCCTCCGGCCCGAAGACGGGGACCTTGACCTGTTCCAGCTGAAAAGCTGGGTTGTTTTTGCCCAAGGGCTAGTAGTTGGAGGCCATGATCTCCTCCACCAGATCACGACCACCAGAGTAGCGGCACGCGGCCGCAAAAGCCCGATCACAGGCCTCCCGCGTCGGAGACACCTCCTTCGGTGGATCCACGCGCGTGTGTGGCGCCATCTCCTCCATCCGAGAAGTCAGTGGATACTCTGAGACTTCCTCGCCATCCTCAGTTGTGCTGCAGACCTCATAAGTCTTCACGTAGAACCATTGCTCGAGCCAGCCGTTGTCCCACTTGCCCTTTTGGCAAAAAGATATCTCCAGACGATCCACGCCTTGGTTCCTCTTGGACATGAAAGTGCAACTACCGTACTGATAGGTCACTTCCACCTCCTTGCCATCTCGCACTTCCTTCTTCCTCTTCGGCTGCTTCTGCAGTTCATAGTACGTGCAAAAGGTGACCACATCCGGCTCGGCACCATAAGAGATGTACGCCCAGCAAAACTTGCTAAGAGTCAGGAAAGCAGTGGGAGTCAGATGATGGAGCTGAACGTTGAAGGTCTCCAACACTCGGCGGAGGAAGGGAATGTAAGGAAATTGGAGGCCGTAGGTGAAGAAGTCCCGGAAGACCACCGCGTATCCTTCCTCCGGCTCTGGAACAGTCTGACCCGGCGGAGGGATCTTCACCCGGGAAGAAGGAAAACATGACTCCTTCAGCATCTCCGTGATTGCCTCATCAGTAATAGAGGACAGGCCGAAGTCCCAAGATTTTATCGCCATGTCCCCGGAGTCCGCAGCGACTAGGTCTCCGATGGACGTAGAGACGCTCCCCAAATCCTCCTCCACCAGCTTTTCCAACTCCAACGCGGAGGCAGAGGCAAGCATGCACTCCTCAAAGCGTGCACCCCAGCCGACGGCCCTAACGCCGAGAAGGTGGTGGTAGGGTCTAGAGAAGGCGGGCCGGCGGGGAACTGTTGTAGCATGGCTCCTGGCGGGTGGCGAAGGCCCTTGACCGCGGGGTGTCGCCAAGGCGTCTTCGAGCGGGCGGAGACCGGGCGCTGACTAGGAGATTTCTCGACCATGCTCAAGGGGTCATCACGGACTCCGCCGAGGCCAAGTACTCAAGCGCGGGCGCTCGCGATGGGCGCAAGCGCGCCGGCATGGCTCCTGCTCGGTCGGGCGGAGACCTACAGATGATGTCTCCGCCTGGACCGGCGGGGACCCTCCAAGGCAACTGCGCGCCACTAAGGGCGAAGGCTCCGAGGCCAGGGGCCGGGCGGAAACCAGCTGGTGATGTCTCCGCCTGGACTAGCGGGGACTCTCCGAGGCAACAGTGTGCCCCTGAACACGAAGGCTAGCGGCGCACGGAGAGCGTCTCCGACCGCCCGGTGGAGGCCCGCCAAGGGAGCGGCGTGCCGTGGGGGGCGAAGGCCAGCGCCGGGGAGCCAGGCCTTTGGGCCGAAGACCAGCTACAGTGGGCCAACCGCTCCTGGAGGCCCATTGCTTAGAAACGGTGTGGCAGGACTGCCCCGCGAATAAAAGGCTAGCAGCAGAATATTCCAGGAATGTACTGTAGTAGTTGAGGGGCATTGTAATAAATTCTATTATGTGGTTGTTGAGTCCTATAAATAGGGGACACTTTTAACCATGGAGAGTTGGTTGGTGGATGAATTAATGAAACCTTAGTTTCTCGTGCCACTCCCTTACTTTCCACTATTCCCCCTGTCGCTCATATTCTGAGCCTCCGCCCGAGGCCGGCCGTCCGACGGGCGGAGGCCTTGGTCTTCGCCACGCAGGTTGAAACCCCTAGTTTCAACAATGAAATAATTAGCTACGAATTTAAATATGTTCATAGACACCAACCTTTTGGATGATGGATTCACCATAATTTAAGCCTTGCACAAATATCCAATTGGAAAAGTGCTCACTAGAATGGAGAAAGAACTAGAATAAGAATCAAGCAATGTAGCCATCAAAACAAAGTTAATTAAGCAATAAAATCAAAGGAGTGGATGTTTGTTACTAACCTTAAAGCAAAAAGATCAAGCCATTCTTTAAAATCCAAGCGCTAGCTTCATGGTGAAGAGCAACCGCAACAATGGAGGAAGGGCCCAAACGCGCGCCTCTGTTCTCGGGATGGAAGAGAGGAGGAAGAAGAGGACGGCTGCAGCCTTTTTGTGCTGTAGGCTTATCACCGCCGGTTCTTGGCTAGAACTGACAGTGATAGATTCCAATCACTGTCGGCTCTTTGCTTCAACCAACAGTGATAAGTGGCCGCCAAAACACTGCCGAATCAATCCACAAACCGGCAGTGATGTGGTCCTTCACTGCCGGTTTTAGCCCAGCCCCAATTATTTTCTCATTTTCAAGTTCATAACCGGTAGTGAAGGTACATCACTGCCGGTTCTCACAAATCCGGCAGTGACGAGGCCGGCAGTGATGTCTAAATCTATAGTAGTGTAGGGAGGCCACCACATCTAAGAACTTAAAACAAATTTTTTTTGTACCCTAAATGATTTTAAATAAAAATGTCTATCAACTATAAAGTTGCAGATCTCTTCAAGCTCTACAACCTTGATATAATGTTCACCTTCATCCAACTACATTTTGAAAAGTTATGTTTTTTGTTGCACTAACACTAACCTTCTTTACAAATGCATTTTATACAAACAATTCGTAACACTAACCGCTTCTAGAAATATCCCTACAGATGTGGTACTAACCACCCTTGAAAATAGATGATTTTTTTAGCAGCGGCTAGAAACATTGATCGCCTATATAAATTGATTTCTGGATACCGATAATCTCAGAAATCATGTTTAGAAATGGTTTTTAATGAACCCCTTTCGAAGTAAGAGACATTTGTGTAATAGTATGAGCTTTGAGGATGGCCAAGGACTCCGACATGGAGGTGTACCCCGTGCTAGCTCTGTGCTCGTGAATGTTCATCACGATGATCCTCTACCTGCGGATGGTTGCACGGAGGGATGCGTCTACATCAAGGATGTCCACGCTAGCATGCATCCATCGCCTAGAGCTGGTGGCGGCGTGCTGCATCCCTCCTGCATCCCTCCTGCACCTGGTCAAACATTTAACTAATCTACTCTTACTTGATCTTCTCCACCGAGAAATTCCAGCGCAGGTTGACTCCACATGTCATTATGATACAAGTGTTAAATCTTAAAAAGTTCGTGAATTAAATGCCAATTATCAAAATCTCTCCCGCTAAACATGTCAAGTCAAGTGAAGATGATTACCTAAAGGGAGGATATGGCGATAAGGTCCAATGGAGACCTGTAAAAAAAACTGTGATCTATTTATATATTCATCTCTTCCTATCTTTTCAGTGAATCACACAATAAACTAATATATTCTTACTCGATCTTTTCTCCTAAGAAGTCCTCGCTACTGAATCAAGTCGATTACTTGAATCCGGATGGATAAGTTCTACTATAATGAACCTAGCGAGCTGAGCTACGCTAAGTCCATCATCTCTTCCTATCTTAATTCTTATGTAGGCATAGTTTCTCGTATCTTGTATAGCAAAGAATTTTCATCTCTCTATTATTTAGTTCCAATATGACCACCATTTTGTTAGATGACACCCTAATTAACAGTCATAGAAATAATTCTAGTTTCTAGTTTAGACTATTCTTGCACCCCTCGCCAAATCCTGACAATGACTGATTAACACATTGTTGATTTGCGTGGTGGAGCCGTGGAGGTGGTGCCAACATTCAAAGAACACACGGCTTTGGAGAAAGAGACTTACACAAGGTATCTTTCAGTCTATTTTCACAGGATTGTACGTTTGAGTGTCATCCTAAATCCTAAATTCCTCAAAATTTACAGCAAACTTGTATGTTAGTTACATAGAGGAAATTTGTTGGATAGGTTTCTTTGTTCCAAAGGAACACGCATGGGTGAAATTTTTCCACGGTGGGCCAGGGTTTTTCTCGTATGCATGTTTAGCACGTTGTGTCCAGAGAGTCCACATTCAGTACATGCATGTGCTCGTCGAGGTGCTCATGTCTGTTACGTTTTAAATTTTTCGAAACCGGTGGCAACTTTCTCTGGATTCTAAAACTTTATTAAAACCACCGGCATGAATTTTCGGTTCAAACACAACTCCAGCTCTGACGAAATTTTCTTGGATCTATCCTTAAAGAAGTAACTGATCCACTGCTTTGACACACCAAATGATTAAAGGCTGCAGGAGGTCAGGTCATGGCGGCAATCACGTCTAGAAGAGACCCCCATTCCGGCTGCCCGCGAGGTGGAAACGGGATTTTTTTTTGATGGAAACAGGAGGGGCTTGCCCCTACGGCCCTACTGTGATTTTATTAGAAACGGGATATTTTAGTAGGATATATTCAGAGACGATGAACCATCTGTTATGCTTCCTGCAGGCTGTGCAAGACATTTTGAGCTGACAACTGAGCATGTCTATCAGTCTATGTCTCCGGATACAGCTTGGATTGAAATGTTCTTTCTGAGGGAGGAGATGAAAAAAAAACTTTGAAAGCTTCTTCCTATAGGTTACTCATCAGTTTTGATGAAATCTTCAGACTAGTATTTTGTCAATGCGGAGTTGGAATGGACTTATGGACCTTTGCTTGCATTGGGCATGAGGTGGCTGACCTTTTCTTTCTTCCATTTACTTTGCCTATACTCTATACGAAACAACAAAACACGGAAGGGACGCAGATTGGCATCCGATCCAGGGTTTTCACTTTCACAAAGGAGACGATTGGATTGATAATATAATACACTATAATAACAGAAGAAAAGTAGTGATACAAAGATGCAGATGACACTTTCTTATATATCTAAACCTAAGTGATTGTTTTTCGAAAGGCGGCAAAAAGCTTTTGCCAGATTTTTATTAGACGGTAGAAAGGGGAAAAAAAAGAGGTGTTACGATGTTTTTACAACCTCTACAATAGACTCAACTCTACTAAGGCGTACAGACCAAACCACTCTACTGAGTAAACCTAAGTGATGACACCTATCAAAAGAAAAACCTAAGTGCTACGCATATCACTTTCGTCTATATCCAATAGCAATATTTAGCTTTGGAGATAAACCTACGCACTCATGTCCCTTTTGTAAATCTAATAGATCTGTATTAGCTAGGTTTTGATTCAATTGATTGATTGATTGATATCATTTTAGTATATCTAACGACCTATGTATTAGCTAGTGCCTATAATATTACAATGAGATAAATATGATAGCCAAATTAAGTTTTGAAAATCTAAAATGTCGACGTCATTTGTGAAGTGTTCGACTTTTGCGCCGGCCGCCCATATGTCGACGTCATGCATACGTGGTCGCTTTCGTAATCCATGCCAGACATGCCCTGCACTGCAATTAAAGAACCACTTGAAAAGTCTCTGCGCACGAATTTCTCTAGTTATTGAAGTCAAAACGGCATAATCTCCTAGTAGTAATTTACTTCCAAAAAAAGTCAAGACCGATACCCTGGAAATCGGTCTGCTTTTAGCTTGCAGACGTGCCCGCCGTGCATACACTCCCCCGATCGGACCACATCACACGTCGCAAAGAGAACATCTCTTTTTGAAAGGCGCAAGATAACATTTCTGGCTGTTTTAGTTGGTGTCACATAGCTTGGTGTCTAACCGTACGTGCATACAAGCCTAGCCAGCTAGGCACGTACACGACCGTTACGTACGTACAGACATGCATGTATTGGAGTATTGTTTACGTACATACGTGCATGGCTGAGCAACTCGCCGTAAATATCCAGCAAAATCTTCTTCATGATCACCTAAAGCAGGGCCACGCGTTCATATATATTATTGGTACTAGTCAAATTGATCACCTCAACCTTCAATATTAGGTACGGTGTGCCAAATAATCTAAAACAAACTAGCCCTAACTACTGGTCTGCTGCTACAGCATCCAAAAGCAGGGCCATTCGCTGTAAGCCAGCATCTCTCGGAACCCTCCTTGCATGCTGCCGTTCGTTGAAAACTTCCATGCATGCGGCGCGCATTGGGTTCCTTTGACCTTGACTCGTTCCAGGCTTCCAGCCTTCCAGGCGACTGTGCATATATGCATGCATGCATGCTGGCATAAACTAGCTAGCAACCCAAGTCGCCGTCGTGCCAGTTCCCGGGTGAAGATTCAAGCCTAGGTAGCTCGGACGTCGTCATCGTCGACGTCACACGCTCGCGCCACCGCGGCGAGGCAGTCTGGTAGGCCACGCCAATCAACTCACGCTAACGGAGGAGGAGGAGGAGGAGGAGGGCGTTTCAGGCTAGTACGCGGCTTCTGGAGCCACACCGTGCATTTGTCGCTGGAAAAACGCTGCCAGGACGCGCGTGGACGAGTTGCTAAGCTAGCCAAGCAGACAATCATTCGAAGTTATCGACCGGACCGGGGTGGTTTAGGTACTGACTGGTGGCGGTATGACGAATGGAGGATGCACATGCATATGCATCCCCTCGTCGTTGCATTGGCAGCTCTCGCTCTATAAATACCTGCGGCGTCCGAGCCAGATGAGCATCGCAGCAACACACGGAGATCACATTGCAGAAGCTAGACACTACAGGAAAACGCCTCTTTGCCGACTGCTTGCCCCGGTCGGCAAAGGCATAAACCCAGTCGGCAAAGGCTTTGCCGACCGCAAAGCCACGTGGCAATCGGCAAAGAGCAGTCGGCAAAGCCTGGGTCGGCAAAGGCGGATTTGCCGACTGCCACGTGGCACACAGTCGGCAAATCCTTTGCCAACTGCCACGCCAGCAGTCGGCATAGCCACGTGGCGCCGTCAGCCCTGACGGCAGGCTTTGCCGACTGCTGGTTCCTCGGCAGTCGGCAAAGAATTATTTTTTCAAAAATTGTTTGCCGACTGGCCGCCAGCTCGGCAGTCGGCAAAGAAAGAAAATATTTTTTTTTTGAAATGTTCTTTGCCGACTGCTTTCGGAGTTGCAGTCGGCAAAGATTCTGTCCCGGGGTTTTTTTGCCCAGCTTTGCCGACTGTAAACAGTCGGCAAAGCTGGAATTTTTTTTTGCTTTTGTTTTCTGTTTTCTCGCATCAAAACCCTGCAAAATCATAAATTATAATCCAATTTCACCAGAAGCACCGGTAGCACCATTTATATCACAATTTCATCACATTTGTCGCCAACATCACCACATATATCACAATAACGCACAACATCACATATATCTCACGTATATGTCACAATAACAACCACACAAGTGCATTACAACCATCACATGAAGTCCAACACGTCGAACACCACAAGTCGACGTCCATCACACGAAGTTCAACATAACAAGTCTAGGTCCATAACGAAGAAAAGAAATACATGACAACAACTTCGACGATACGGTGGATACATGATAACAGAATCGACAAGTACCTAGCTCATCGCGCCGTCCCCGGTCTCGTCGTCCGCTCCGCCCCCAGAGCCCCAGGGTTTGCCCACGGAAACCCCCTTGGACCAAACTGAGGCACCTGCGCGTACTGCCACCCTCCGCGCACCGGCGGCCACGAGTACGTCGGAGGAGGGCCACGCGGAGGTGGATACGGTGGATAGGGTGCAGGTGGTGGATACGACATCATCTGATGGCCGGGACCTCCAGGAGACGGGTTCGAACCCGCCGACTGTACCTGCACAAGTTAAACGCCAAGTGATGTCATTAGTATCTGCAGCATGGACGCATAAGTTAAAGCAAGAGTCAATATACTCACCGGGGTCCCTCCAGGAGCGACAGGAGCAGGCACAGGAAAAAACTCTGGAGGAGGAGGCGGTGGAGCGAACATTGGAAGAGGAGGCGGTGTAGACGCCCCGGGCGTCTGCATGGACTGGAAGAAGCTGGCCATGTTCTGCATCTGAGTGTTGTAGTGCTGCTGCAGGCTTTGCTGGTAAGCCATCTGTTGCGCCATCATCTGCGCGTGCAACGTGGCGATCCTCTCCTCCATCTTGGCCTCCATCTGGGCCTACAATATTACATCCGCAGTGTTGATTGTATGTACAGGTGCGAAACGAGTGAACGACGAACGAAACGGCACTTACCTGTGACGCTGACTGCCGCCGGGGCGCTACGGGGATGTCGCTGGAGCTCGTGGGCGTGGATCGAACCTGGGTCAGCGTAGGAACCTGGGACGGGTCGAGGGCGCTGTGGGCCATGTAGTAGCGGCCGTGCTGCTTCCCTGGTCCCAACCTCTGCAGGAGGTCTGTGTCCAGGGGCTCGACGGTGGGGTCGAACGTCTCCCCATAGCGCTGGCGAGCCGCGACGGTGTACTCGGTGGCCTTCTCGTAGGCGGTGGGGTTGGTGTACGCATCGGGCCCGTCCTCCGGGTTGTAGACGTTGTTCGGATCCGTCGCCTTGCCCTTGTGAGAGAGGAGGTACGCGGTGTACTCGTTGATTTCCTGCCCACCGTGCGTCTGCGTCTGCATTGAAAACACAAACATGGTTACAAGTATTGACAATTGAGCGCAAGGATTAAGACATGAACGGACGCATACCCATCTTGTCGCGAACTGGGGGAGGGGCTGATTCCCTTGGTGGTGTGACACCCCTCGCATCTGCGCGCGGCGGCCCTGACGGTCGGCGCGCCTCGCGTATGCCTCATCCGTGCGCCACATGCGCACAATCTCCGTCCAGCATTCCCTGTGGTTGTCGCACCACGACGGACACACCTGCATGACATCAAGTATTTGACATGCGAGAAGATTAGTGTAATGTTTCATTGAAGGAATCTGAACGAATGTTGTCATACTTAATTACCTGCTCGTATTGCGCTTGGGTGAGGTCGGCCTCCCTCGAGTTCATTCTCTGGCAGATTTGGGGCTTCTTGATGTTCTCTCCAAGCACGTTGGCGTGGAAGTCGCGGATGGCCTGTATGTGCGCCTCATGGTACAGGTCCTTGAGACAATCTTTGCAGACCGCCTCCTGCACTCGCGCCGCCTGGGCCGCTTTACCCTCCTCGCACGTGAAGAAGTCCTGCACACAGACACATCATGTAGCATTTCCTTTTTGCAAGAAGTCCGACGAATGCGTACTATTTAGCAATGCGGTGCGATGAAAGACTCACCCAAAACTCCCTCTTTATCTTTGCCGTGATGGTCTCGCCACCCTCCTCGACGAGGTAGAAGTGGGACCACTTGGTGGGCACCTTCATCTCGCCGTTGACGTTGACAAGGCCAGGGTAGTACTCCTTAATCAGGAGGCCCTGGATGCCATTGATATGGCGTGCTTGACCTGCTCCACTCACAATCTTTCAGGAACTGCACGAGTCATTAAGAATAATTGTTAGTCTTCAGTTCGATTTTTGACATGTCATATGAACAAGTAGTGAAATCAATAATGGTTACTTACGTCTGGCCCACGGGTGTGATCACCGGGCGCTGGTGGAATTGCGGCCGCACCCTAGGAAGCTGCGTGGGCCCGCGCGAGTACACCTTGGCCACGCCTGACGAAGTCGAAGCCGTCTCGCCTGGTGTAGGCGCGTCGTCGCCGTCGTCGTCGTCATCGTCGTCGTCGTCGTCGCTGCCACGCTCGTCGTCACGCGACGTCGTCCCCCCTTGCGAGGACGAGAACGGCAGCCTCCTGGTCGCCTGGCGACGTCCGCTGGGGGGCTGGGACCCCCTACTGGACGACCCGCGCACCAACACCTCCTCCTCCTCCTCCTCGTCGTCGGCGGTCTCCTGCGGGGGGACCTGGTACGCCGAGCGTACTGCTCGATGCGGCCGCTGCCGCCGTCCGCCTGGCATTTTGCCGAGTGCCTGCAATGACAAAGAACAAAACTGTTAGCATAAATAAATGACAAGTACTTGTAAAGGAACATAATAATAACAATATAGTATTACATGGCCTCGTAATTATCTCCGCGAACGGCAATATCTCGGGCGTGGAACGGTAATTATCACATGTGGAGATGTCCAGGTTTTAGCCACCCAACGTCGCCACTTGCTCGAAACTTTCTCAAATTTTTACCACAGCCTCCGCATGCGATGACAAGACACGTCGTCAAGTTTCGTCATTTTCGGACTCCGTTTCGATTTTATAAAATTTAAAAACACTTTTCACGCGCGTGGCTCGGCGTGTTCCGACACCAACACGGTCGAAATTTCACGCGAGGCCCCGCACACGGCCTCAACATGCTCCAAACATCATGAATATCATTTTCTGAATGGCCAGATTCCATTATTTCATGTACCTGCAGTTCAAATCTGGAGCTGCCGGAAAAAATCAAAGAAACAGAAAAAATCTACGGAATATAGCAAAATAAATCAAAATGATCCCAAACTTGGAATATATCATGTACTTACTGTATCAAGGCAACACAAAAAACTGGGATCGAAAATCAAAAAAAAATAAAGAATTCTTTGCCGACTGCCAGGGAGGATGGCAGTTGGCAAAGCCTGCGCCTTTGCCGACTGCTGACGGAGTGGCAGTCGGCAAAGGTGACGGTGTGGATGGCGTCAACCATGGCCTGCCTTTGCCGACTGCAATTCTTTGCCAACTGCCTGGCAGTCGGCAAAGCCAGGCAGTCGGCAAATCCTGATTTGCCGACTGCAGAAAATTCCAGTTGGCAAAGGGACCTCTTTGCCGAGTGTCGAAAAAAAACAGTTGGCAAAGAAAATTGCAGTCGGCAAAGAGCCAGTTTCCTGTAGTGAGCTAGCCTTTTGCATCCTCTCGCTCGCTGCTAAACACACATCGTAATCATACACGAAGATCAGAGAGCTGAGCTCAGCTCTAGCTCTGCTGCATGCCCCTTCGGCAACGTCCGACGATGGGCGGTGCAGATAAGATGCCGGCAGGCCGGCTCAGCTGGTTACTGCTAGGCGTGGTGTTAGCCTTTGGAGTTGCAGCTAGCCCGGCCCAGGCCTCCAGGAATACTCACTACGACTTCGTTGTAAGTTGACCCATACATCTCATTTCAACTTGTATATACTACTACCAGTTTAATTTCAGAGATCCAGGCAGTTTGTTTCAGTACGTATAGTATTTGAGGGCACGTGCAGAACAACAGTGTACATATGTTATCGTTTTGAAATATTTAGCTAAGCTATATCGATGTGATGATTGCATGCCTTCACATCATTTGCATATGCGAGCTAGATATCTGATCTAGCGACTATGAATTGTTAGATACTCGATCTGCATGATGAAGTAAGTAGACCTAGCTAGCTGTATTCCGACCGGCACAGATTGACTTCTTACTTGCTTGTCGAGAAACACTAGCTATATATCTTGCTAAGCATAGAAATTACGGAAGCCACAATTTTCCCATTTCCCTGATGTGAGCTGCTGAACATCGTCATCACTCGAGAAAAAAGCTAGCAACGATGTGACACATCTTATTAGCTGCTTGCTAATCTTTTCCATTCCAGCATGCAGCATCGTCTTATCGAAATTAGCCTCTTTGCTAGTTATCCAAGCTCCTTGACGCCCGCCCACTGCTTGCTTCGTCCTACACACCATGCAGTAGGCTCGATTAAGAGGAGACAAGGACTAACGCCGGCGTGTGATATATATTTTGCAGATCAAGGAGACCAACGTCACCCGGCTCTGCCAGGAGAAGACCATCCTGGCCGTGAACGGGCAGTTCCCCGGGCCGACCATCTACGCGCGCAAGGACGACGTGGTCATCGTCAACGTGTACAACCAGGGCAACAAGAACATCACCCTCCACTGGCACGGCGTGGACCAGCCGCGGAACCCGTGGTCCGACGGGCCGGAGTACATCACGCAGTGCCCCATCCAGCCCGGCGCCAACTTCACATACAAGATCATCTTCACCGAGGAGGAGGGCACGCTGTGGTGGCACGCGCACAGCGACTTCGACCGCGCCACCGTGCACGGCGCCATCGTCATCCACCCCAAGCGCGGCTCCGTCTACCCCTACACAAAGCCGCACAAGGAGATGCCCATCATCCTCGGCGAGTGGTGGAATGCAGACGTGGAGCAAGTTCTCCTGGAGTCCCAGCGGACCGGCGGCGACGTCCAGATTTCGGACGCCAACACCATCAACGGCCAGCCCGGCGACTTCGCCCCGTGCTCCAAGAACGACACCTTCAGGATGTTGGTGGAGCACGGCAAGACATACCTACTCCGGGTCATCAACGCGGGGCTCACCAACGAGATGTTCTTCGCCATCGCCGGGCACCGCCTCACGGTGGTCGGCACCGACGGCCGCTACCTCAAGCCGTTCACCGTCGACTACATCATGATCTCCCCCGGACAGACCATGAACATGCTCCTCGAGGCCAACCACGCCACCAATGTCTCAAGCGACAACAGCCGCTACTACATGGCCGCGAGCCCGTTCTTCACCAACATCGGACTCCCGGTCAACGCTAAAAACACCACCGCCATTCTGGAATACACGGACGCGCCGCCCTCCGCGGGGCCACCAGACTACCCCGTCCTGCCGGTCATCAACGACACCGCCGCGGCAGCGGCGTACACATCGCAGCTCCGCTCCTTGGTCACCAAGGAGCACCCGATCGACGTGCCAATGGAGGTCGACGAGCACATGCTCGTGACGATCTCCGTCAACACGCTCCCCTGTGGGGCCAACGAGACATGCATGGGCCCCGGCCCCGGAAACAACACCCGCCTTGCGGCGAGCCTGAACAACGTCAGCTTCGTGACGCCGACCGTCGACATCCTCGACGCCTACTATTACTCCATCAGCGGCGTGTACGAGCCGGACTTCCCCAATAAGCCGCCCTTCTTCTTCAACTTCACCGCCCCCGACCCGACGGTGGAGTTCCAGCTCACGAAGCGGGGCACCAAGGTGAAGGTGGTGGAGTACGGCACCGTGGTGGAGGTGGTGTTCCAGGACACGGCCATCCTCGGTGCCGAGAGCCACCCCATGCACTTGCACGGTTTCAGCTTCTACGTGGTGGGCAGAGGCTTCGGTAATTTCGACAAGGATAAGGACCCGGCTACGTACAACCTGATCGACCCGCCGTACCAGAACACCGTCTCCGTGCCTACGGGCGGCTGGGCTGCAATGCGCTTCCGCGCGGCAAATCCTGGTGAGTATTTGCTAAATTGGGGCAACAGTGATCGAACTACAGTATATATGTTGTTATATACATATGATTTTTTTTAACTTACTTTGTGCTGTCTATTTCTTTGCTTGTCTGTTAGGTGTGTGGTTTATGCATTGCCACTTCGATCGTCACACGGTGTGGGGCATGGACACCGTGTTCATTGTGAAAAATGGCAAGACCCCAGGCACTCAAATGATGCCACGTCCTCCTAACATGCCTAAGTGCTAAGGAAACAAAGGCATGAGCCACGGATGATGCAGTGTATGCAAGACAATCGAGCAAAATAACTTTTCTCAGTTGATGATTGAATTAATTATTTGCGGTACAGATTTTAATTAGTGTCCTTTGTATTTTTTTTTTGTTTCTCATTTGGTTGGAAGAGAAAAATATATTCGTTGTATTCATTATTTGTGTTGTTTTACTCCTAGTGCAATCTTTAAAAAGTGTAACTAAACAATGTATTCTATGGAGTTACATTCTGTATCCCGTGAAGATTCCGTATAAATACGTACTTCATATATGTATTCATTTATTTTAGCCATGATAAGACCATGATCATGTAGGTCCCTTTTGCATCCTTAGAAATGAAATCTACGCGAAAATCGAAGTCTAGGCATAAATCCAGCAGATTGCTGATACCCAAGGTGGTTATGGGCTCCTGTTGCATTTGTCTTTGTCAGACCATGGCATGGATTGAGCAGTGACGAGCCGACGAGCCTACTAGGCATCATATAGCCTTGACGACAAAGGCTTCGATCTGGTATATCTTTCGAGAAAAAAACAAGGAGAAAACACATATAACTATATTCTTCCACATGACAAAGACAAAAAATTGCAATAAACATGTTGAAATTCTTCTGTGAGGAACACGAACCAATAGATTAATTACATTTTCTCTGTGAGCCTTTCGAGACCCATCAAGAAAAATAAGTGGTACATAGGGAAAATACAGTTTCCAGTGGTGTGATTGTTAGGAGACCACTGAGCCAACAATGAGAGAATAAAACATTGAGCAGCAGCATGAAGACTACTATCTCGACTTGGGTGTAATGTAACATTTTCCTATATCCCACACTCACGTAGCTTTGGTTTGATGGTGGCTACAATCACCATATGTGTCTTCTCCACACATTGCTGAACACCAATCAGTACCCCCACCAACAAGACAATCACCGGTGCCAAGGTGTAAGTGATGCATGACACTACTGTGAATCAAATGCAATGCTCGATTACTGGTATCTTAGAATTAGAAATGGTGGTGTATGTCCAACATAGCAAATGCATGGATCATCGTGATTAGCCACACCAACTTGATTAGGTTCAGAGATGATGGACCATCAGTTCTGCTTACAGCAAGCATGAGTGCATGACAATTTGAGTAGGGCATGTCTATGTCTCCGAATACAAGATAGATTTAAATGTTCTTTCTGAGGGAGGAGACGATTTTTTTGTTGGAAAGCTTCTTTCCACAGGTTACTCATCAGTTTTGATGAAATATTCATACTAGTATTATGTCAATGCGGAGATCCAATGGACTTAAGGACCCTTGCTTGCATTGGGGATGAGGTGGTTAACCTTTTCTTTCTCTCATTTCGATACCAAACAACCAAACATGAAAGGGCCGCAGAAAGCTAGCTAGATTGACATCTGAATATCCGATCCAGGGGTTTACTTTCACAAAGGAGACGACTGGACTGGTAATACACTATAATAACACAAAAGCAAATTGTGATACAAAGACGTATGTGACACTTTCTTATATATCTAAACCTACTAAGGATGAGTCTTGAGAAAAAGCTACGCATATCACTTCCGTATATCCAACTAGCAAGATGCATGGCTCGTGCAATTAGCACGTGTAGCTAGCTTTTTCATGGTAACATTTAAATCTTTTTATTTACTCAAAAATTGTTTTGCTAATAGTTTTGCTTATTCATTTGACTTTGGTGTCCTCTCTCCATGCACCCCATATATCATTGGCATGAATTATATATAACTACAATTAAAGCTATTTTTATCTCATTTTCCACTTCCATTTTTCCCACTCCTATCCTATCCCATCTTTGTTCAATTTCTAGCAACGCAAAATCAAGATATGCTTTTTTTGAGTTTTGTTAGCTACTATCCATATTGTTCACTTCTTTAGCCCTTATCGTGGGGTAGATTCCACAGTAGTAATCGGATTGTTCGACGTGGGTCGATACGTGTGTCTCCGGTGACTTAAGAACTCAAAATACAAGGGGTTTATCCTGGTTCAGACGTCTAAGCCCTACGTCTAGTAGTGGAGTTCTTCGTGTTAGGAATACTCAATTGAGTTCTTACAAGACACACACACAAAGAGAGAGAGAGAGAGAGAGAGAGAGAGAGAGAGAGAGAGAGAGATGTAGGGGGAGCACTATGCTGCTATTCTCCTAGCCAGGGATCCGAGCTGGAGGTCTGATCTAGGTTTCGGTGGGTTCCAAAGGTTTGTTCCCTTGTACAGGATCCCATGCCCCGCCTTATATATCGAGGGGACGATGGGAGTACAAGTTTAGGGGTTTCCTAGGGTTCTGAGTCCTAAGCTTTGATCTCCTGGCTATGTCGGTGCCATCCTTCGTCTTGTAGCGGGGTGGGCTGACAACGCTCCAACTGCCTCTAACATCTTCCGCCACCGCTTGGAGTTTTGAAAGTTAGGTGTTGTCTGCTCTCGTTGTGTTGTCCCTAGATTTGCCTTCACGTGGCATCCTTCGCACGCCAGGATCCCGCCCACACAGAGAGGGAGGCTACCATGCGGGCCTTGCATTCTACATAGCGGGTGAGTGGGAGCTCTTTCGTGTTGCATCAAGCTTCGGGCATGACCATTCATTGGGAGTGACCAACACAGCCATGCAAGAATGGGGAAACAGAATCCTAGCAGGGCCTGCGCTCTACCGCTTTGCCTGCGTGTTAGACCCCGAATGCCTTACAGATTTCGCAGTATACTCTCAAGGTTTGTCGGGGTTGGAGCCTGTCAGGCTAGGCACTTTTCAACCGAGAACCAAAACCGAACCTAACCGAACCAAAATGTCAGTTTTTTCGGTTCTTGGTTTTGGTTCTTATTTCCCGATACTTCGGCTCTCGGCTTTGGCATTGGTTTTGGAGGCAGCAGCAACCGAGAAACCGTGGACTAGACAAATCCTCGTGCAGGTGGCGAGCGCCATGGCACCCTGCGTCCACCCCACATGCACGATGCACTAGGCCCAATCTGCACAGCCAGCGAGCCCAACATGCCTCCACACCACCCCGTCACCCTCGACTCCATTTCCCCACTTACGAAGTCACGGTCCATCCTCATCCTGGACGGGCAGGGCGGCTGTGGCCCCAAAACCTAACCCTAGCAAGCGCGAGCACAAAGCGGGGGTCAAGGCGGCGGGCTAGTGGCAGCGCGAGCATGAGCACGTAGGCCTCGCGCGGTGGTGGCACGAGCAGGGGTTGCCAACCTCGCTGAGCAGGGCACGCGCGGTGGCGGCCTGAACGGGCGTGCGGCGGAGGCACCTACAACGTGCGGGTCTCACGCGGTGGTGCGTGGATCTTGCGGTGGCGGCACATGGAGCTGCTGCGTCTCGCCGCGTGGCGCCGGCACGAGCAAGAGCTGAGCGGGGAGCCCTCGTGGATCTCCTAATTCTCCTTCTCTGTGTTGAGCTTCAGTTGGCTCGGTTTCCACCAAAAAAACGAACTATAAAACCGAAACCGAATCTATAGGTTTCTAGTTTTGAAACAAACCGAACGGTTGTTGATTGTTGAAAACCGAAATTTAACCGAAGAAACCGAACCGAATTTTTGGTTTAAACCGAATGCCCAGCCTGAGGAGCCTGGCCCGAGCGAAGGTCAAGGTGTGCATGGTAGTGCTGGCTCGGTTGTTACCCCCGTGGTCGGGAGCCTCTTAGGCGCAGCCAAGCCCTTGAGTGGGTGCCCTAGACGTGTATTAATTTAGCCTTTCGGTTTGTTTGCTAGGCACTGAGCTCTTCTCCTGAAATGGGCCTTCTAAGGCCCATAGAACCAATAGTCAATGGACCAGAGGGTGCACACGAGCGCACCTGATGGGTGTAGCCCTAAGCCCTTGGCTAGTTAGGAGAATCAGTCAGGGGGTTAATCAAACTGTCATGGCACTAACCTAGGGATTATATCTACCCCTATGTTTCATACTCAATAGGAGCCCCTGAGCCCCTCATAGCCTCCGTGTCGTCTCTAGGGTGGCGGTGATGAGATCTTCTCATCTCGACCTTTCGCTCGGTTAAAGAGGAAAGCTTTCACTTCGGGTTCGATTTGTCCGTCTAAGGATGTGAGGAGCACCTTCATGACTCTTGGTCGAGTAACGCCCTCGGTGAGCTCAAATCGGTTAATCCTAAGTGGGGCGCAGTCAGCCCTTCATGGGACTACCGACTTTGAGCCTCAGTGATGCGCCCCGTTTACACAGTATGCTGTGGATCCAACAACTTTGGCTCGGGGTCTTCTATGTCGCTTGGCGTCCCACTCCTGTCGATGGCTTTGATAGCATACTTAGTTGGCTTAGTTGCATGTTGCGACGGTCAGGTGCTCCGTGCACCCAAGATAAAAGACCGCTAGTGGGTCTATCACGAGCCGAATCTAATTCTCTTTTGATTTTGACCGTTGTCCCAAATCGATCCCCAAAGCACTCAAAACACCAATACTTCCCATTGGAGTGTACGTAGGACAACTGGTGACCAGATACCCTCTAAACACCTTAGGGTAGTCCCAATGGTGCATTGATGATGGTTTCTATCCTCATTAAATGACTTGCCACGTAGGCAAAATACTGATATGGCAACGTAATTAATGAAGAAATAGAGCAAAAATCATAGAAATGGTTTCTTCATGAAGAAACCAGGTCTACTCTTGACCCAATGCACTAAGAAACCATGAAATCGCCATTGGGGAGAAACCACCAGTTTCTAGAGAGCTCGTGTCGCACTCCCATTGGAGGAAAAGATAGAGTTGGGAGAGAGAAAGAGAAAATACTTATTACTCATAGAAACCATGGGTTGGAAAAACAGTACTTTTTTGGTACGGTATCCTATGTTATAGAAACTACTAGTTTCTTTCATTGGGACTGCCCGAGAACTCAATGGAAAAAATGAGAAGTCAAACGGACAAACAGAGCACCAAAACGGGCGAAAACTAGTTCGGCGAGAAGACAACGCAGAAAGTCAGCCTGGCTGGTTTACTATTCACCCAAACCGGCTTGGCCAACTTACTATTCCACACTCAGTACATGCATGTGCTCGTCGAGGTGCTCATGTCTGTTACGTTTTAAATTCTTCGAAACCGGTGGCAGCTTTCTCTGGATTCTAATACTTTATTAAAACCACCGGCATGAATTTTCGGTTCAAACACAACTCCAGCTCTGACGAAATTTTCTTGGATCTATCCTTAAAGAAGTAATAACTGATCCACGGCTTTGACTCACCAAATGATTAAAGCCTGCAGGAGGTCAGGTCATGGCGGCAATCACGTCAAAATGAGACCCCCATTCCGGCTGCCCGCGAGTGGAAACGGGATTTTTTTTTGTGATGGAAACAGGAGGGGCTTGCCCCTACGGCCCTACTGTGATTTTATTGGAAACAGGGTATTTTAGCAGGATATATTCAGAGACGATGAACCATCTGTTATGCTTCCTGCAGGCTGTGCAAGACATTTTGAGCTGACAACTGAGCATGTCTATCGGTCTGATCTGTCTCCGGATACAGCATGGATTGAAATGTTCTTTCTGAGGGAGGAGATGAAAAAAAACTTTGAAAGCTTCTTACTATAGGTTACTCATCAGTTTTGATGAAATCTTCAGACTAGTATTTTGTCAATGCGGAGTTGGAATGGACTTATGGACCTTTGCTTGCATTGAGCATGAGGTGGCTGACCTTTTCTTTCTTCCATTTACTTTGCCTATACTCTATACCAAACAACAAAACACGGAAGGGACGCAGATTGGCATCCAATCTAGGGTTTTCACTTTCACAAAGGAGACGATTGGATTGATAATATAATACACTATAATAACAGAAGAAAAGTAGTGATACAAAGATGCATATGACACTTTCTTATATATCTGAACCTAAGTGATTTTTTTTCGAAAGGCGGCAAAAAGCTTTTGCCAGATTTTTATTAGACGATATAAAGGAAAAAATGAGAGGTGTTACAACGTTTTTACAACCTCAACAACAGACTCAACTCTACTAAGGCGTACAGACCAAACCACTCTACTGAGTAAACCTAAGTGATGCACCTTTCAAAAGAAAAAACTAAGTGATAGAGTTTTGAGACAGCTACGCATATCACTTTCGTCTATATCCAATAGCAATATTTAGCTTTGGAGATAAACCTACGCATTCGTGTCCCTTTTGTAAATCTAATATATCTGTATTAGCTAGGTTTTGATTCAATTGATTGATTGATATCACTTTAGTATATCTAACGACCTACGTATTAGCTAGTGCCTATAATATTACAATGAGATAAATATGATAGCCAAATTAAGTTTTGAAAATCTAAAATGTCGACGTCATTTGTGAAGTGTTCGACTTTTGCGCCGGCCGCCCATATGCACATCACATTGCCAGTCTGATGGTCCGTCCGTCCTAGTGCCTATCGGTTCATGGTCATGCATACGTGCTCGCTTTCGTAATCCATGCCAGACATGCCCTGCACTGCAATTAAGAACTACTTGAAAAGTCTCTGCGCACGAATTTGTCTAGTTATTGAAGTCAAAACGGCATAGTCTACTAGTAGTAATTTACTTCCAAAAAAAGTCAAGACCGATACCCTGGAAATCGGTCTGCTTTTAGCTTGCAGACGTGCCCGCCGTGCGTACACTCCCCCGATCGGACCACATCACACGTCGCAAAGAGAACATCTCTTTTTGAAAGACGCAAGATAACATTTCTGGCTGTTAGTTGGTGTCACATAGCTTGGTGTCTCGATCAGGCGTACTTACCGTACGTGCATACAAGCCTAGCCAGCAGCTAGGCACGTACACGACCGTTACGTACGTACAGACATGCATGTATTGGAGTATTGTTTACGTACATACGTGCATGGCTGAGCAACTCGCCGTAAATATCCAGCAAAATCTTCTTCATGATTGCATGGTCAGCACAGCATCCGAAAGCAGGGCCACGTTCATATATATTATTGGTAGTAGTCAAATTGATCACCTCAACCTTCAATATTAGGTACGGTGTGCCAAATAATCTAAAACAAGCTCGCCCTAACTACTGGTCTGCTGCTACAGCATCCAAAAGCAGGGCCATTCGCTGTAAGCCAGCATCTCTCGGAACCCTCCTTGCATGCTGACGTTCGTTGAAAACTTGCATGCATGCGGCGCGCATTGGGTTCCTTTGACCTTGACTCGTTCCAGGCTTCCAGCCTTCCAGGCGACTGTTCCCGGGTGAAAATTCAAGCCTAGGTAGCTCGGACGTCGTCGTCGTCGTCACACGCTCGCGCCACCGCGGCGTGGCAGTCTGGTAGGCCACGCCAATCAACTCACGCTAACGGAGGAGGAGGAGGAGGGCGTTTCAGGCTAGTACGCGGCTTCTGGAGCCACACCATGCATTTGTCGCCGGAAAAACGCTGTTAGGACGCGCGTGGACGAGTTGCTAAGCTAGCCAAGCAGACAATCATTCGAAGTTATCGACCGGACCGGGGTAGTTTAGGTACTAACTGGTGGCGGTATGACGAATGGAGGATGCACGTGCATATGCATCCCCTCGTCGTTTCATTGGCAGCTCTCGCTCTATAAATACCTGCGGCGTCCGAGCCAGATGAGCATCGCAGCAACACACGGAGATCACTTTGCAGAAGCTAGAGCTAGCCTTTTGCATCCCCTCGCTCGCTGCTAAACACACATCATAATCATACACGAAGATCAGAGAGCTGAGCTGAGCTCTAGCTCTGCTGCATGCCCCTTCGGAAACGTCCGACGATGGGCGGTGCAGATAAGATGCCGGCAGGCCGGCTCAGCTGGTTACTGCTAGGCGTGGTGTTAGCCTTTGGAGTTGCAGCTAGCCCGGCCCAGGCCTCCAGGAATACTCACTACGACTTCGTTGTAAGTTGATCCATACATCTCATTTCAACTTGTATATACCACTACCAGTTTAATTTCAGAGATCCAGGCAGTTTGTTTCGGTACGTATAGTATTTGAGGGCACGTGCAGAACAACAGTTGTACATATGTTATCGTTTTGAAATATTTAGCTAAGCTATATCGATGTGATGATTGCATGCCTTCAGATCATTTGCATATGCGAGCTAGATATCTGATCTAGCGACTATGAATTGTTAAATACTTGATCTGCATGATGAAGTAAGTAGACCTAGCTAGCTGTATTCCGACCGGCACAGATTGACTTCTTACTTGCTTGTCGAGAAACACTAGCTATATATCTTGCTATGCATAGAAATTACGGAAGCCACAATTTTCCCATTTCCCTGATGTGAGCTGCTGAACATCGTCATCACTCGAGAAAAAAACTAGCAACGATGTGACACATCTTATTAGCTGCTTGCTAATCTTTTCCATTCCAGCATATGCAGCATCGCCTTATCGAAATTAGCCTCTTTGCTAGTTATCCAAGCTCCTTGACGCCCACTGCTTGCTTCGTCCTACACACCATGCAGTAGGCTCGATTAAGAGGAGACAAGGACTGACGCCGGCGTGTGATATATATTTTGCAGATCAAGGAGACCAACGTCACCCGGCTCTGCCAGGAGAAGACCATCCTGGCCGTGAACGGGCAGTTCCCCGGGCCGACCATCTACGCGCGCAAGGACGACGTGGTCATCGTCAACGTGTACAACCAGGGCAACAAGAACATCACCCTCCACTGGCACGGCGTGGACCAGCCGCGGAACCCGTGGTCCGACGGGCCGGAGTACATCACGCAGTGCCCCATCCAGCCCGGCGCCAACTTCACATACAAGATCATCTTCACCGAGGAGGAGGGCACGCTGTGGTGGCACGCGCACAGCGACTTCGACCGCGCCACCGTGCACGGCGCCATCGTCATCCACCCCAAGCGCGGCTCCGTCTACCCCTACACAAAGCCGCACAAGGAGATGCCCATCATCCTCGGCGAGTGGTGGAATGCAGACGTGGAGCAAGTTCTCCTGGAGTCCCAGCGGACCGGCGGCGACGTCCAGGTTTCGGACGCCAACACCATCAACGGCCAGCCCGGCGACTTCGCCCCGTGCTCCAAGAACGACACCTTCAGGATGTTGGTGGAGCACGGCAAGACATACCTACTCCGGGTCATCAACGCGGGGCTCACCAACGAGATGTTCTTCGCCATCGCCGGGCACCGCCTCACGGTGGTCGGCACCGACGGCCGCTACCTCAAGCCGTTCACCGTCGACTACATCATGATCTCCCCCGGACAGACCATGAACATGCTCCTCGAGGCCAACCACGCCACCAATGGCTCAGGCGACAACAACCGCTACTACATGGCCGCGAGCCCGTTCTTCACCAACATCGGACTCCCGGTCAACGCTAAAAACACCACCGCCATTCTGGAATACACGGACGCGCCGCCCTCCGCGGGGCCACCAGACTACCCCGTCCTGCCGGTCATCAACGACACCGCCGCGGCAGCGGCGTACACATCGCAGCTCCGCTCCTTGGTCACCAAGGAGCACCCGATCGACGTGCCAATGGAGGTCGACGAGCACATGCTCGTGACGATCTCCGTCAACACGCTCCCCTGTGGGGCCAACGAGACGTGCATGGGCCCCGGCCCCGGAAACAACACCCGCCTTGCGGCGAGCCTGAACAACGTCAGCTTCGTGACGCCGACCGTCGACATCCTCGACGCCTACTATTACTCCATCAGCGGCGTGTACGAGCCGGACTTCCCCAATAAGCCGCCATTCTTCTTCAACTTCACCGCCCCCGACCCGACGGTGGAGTTCCAGCTCACGAAGCGGGGCACCAAGGTGAAGGTGGTGGAGTACGACACCGTGGTGGAGGTGGTGTTCCAGGACACGGCCATCCTCGGTGCCGAGAGCCACCCCATGCACTTGCACGGTTTCAGCTTCTACGTGGTGGGTAGAGGCTTCGGTAATTTCGACAAGGATAAGGACCCGGCCACGTACAACCTGGTCGACCCGCCGTACCAGAACACCGTCTCCGTGCCTACGGGCGGCTGGGCTGCAATGCGCTTCCGCGCGGCAAATCCTGGTGAGTATTTGCTAAATTTGGGCAAAACTACAGTATATATGTTGATATATATATATGATTTTTTTTATCTTACTTTGTGCTGTTTATTTCTTTGCTTGTCTGTTAGGTGTGTGGTTTATGCATTGCCACTTTGATCGTCACACGGTGTGGGGCATGGACACCGTGTTCATTGTGAAAAATGGCAAGACCCCAGGCGCTCAAATGATGCCACGTCCTCCTAACATGCCTAAGTGCTAAGGAAACAAAGGCATGAGCCACGGATGATGCGGTGTATGCAAGACAATCGAGCAAAATAACTTTTCTCAGTTGATGATTGAATTAATTATTTGCGGTACAGATTTTAATTAGTGTCCTTTGTATTTTTTTGTTTTTCATTTGGTTGGAAGAGAAAAATATATTTGTTGTATTCATTATTTGTGTTGTTTTACTCCTAGTGCAATCTTTAAAAAGTGTAACTAAATAATGTATTCTACGGAGTTACATTCTGTATCCCGTGAAGATTCAGTATAAATATGTACTTCATATATGTATTCATTTATTTTCGCCATGATAAGACCATGATCATGTAGGTCCCTTTTGGATCCTTAGAAATGAAATCTACGCGAAAATCGAAGTCTAGGCACAAATCCAGCAGGTTGCTGATACCCAAGGTATTGCATTTTAGGTTATGGGCTCCTGTTGCATGTGTCTTTGTCAGACCTTGGAATGGATTGAAGTGACGAGCCGACGAGCCTACTAGGCATCATATAGCCTTATCGACAAAGGCTTCGATCTGGTATGGTATATCTTTCGAGGAAAAAACAAGGAGAAAACACATATAACTATATTCTTCCACATGACAAAGACAACAAATTGCAATGAACATGTTGAAATTCTTCCGTGAGGAACACGAACCAACAGATTAATTACATTTTCTCTGTGAGCCTTTTGAGACCCATCAAGAAAAATAAGTGGTACACAGGGAAAATACAGTTTCCAGTGGTGTGATTGTTAGGAGATCACCGAGCCAACAATGAGAGAATAAAACATTGAGCAGCAGCATGAAGACTACCATCTCGACTTGGGTGTAATGTAACATTTTCCTATATCCAACGCTCACGTAGCTTTGGTTTGATGATGGCTACAATCACCATATGTGTCTTCTCCACACATTGCTGAACACCAATCAGTACCCCCACCAACAAGACAATCACCGTGCCAAGGTGTAAGTGATGCATGACACTACTGCGAATCAAATGCAATGCTTGATTACTGGTTTCTTAGAATTAGAAATGGTGGTGTATGTCCAACATAGCAAATACATGGATCATCGTGATTAGCCACACCAACTTGATTAGGTTCAGAGATGACGGACCATCAGTTCTGCTTACTGCAAGCATGAGTGCATGACAATTTGAGTAGGGCATGTCTTTGTCTCCGAATACAAGATAGATTTAAATGTTCTTTCTGAGGGAGGAGACGATTTTTTTTTTGGAAAGCTTCTTTCCACAGGTTACTCATCAGTTTTGATGAAATATTCATACTAGTATTATGTCAATGCGGAGATCCAATGGACTTATGGACCCTTGCTTGTATTGGGGATGAGGTGGTTAACCTTTTCTTTCTCTCATTTCGTTTGCCTATACCAAACAACCAAACTTGAAAGGGCCGCAGAAAGCTAGCTAGATTGACATCTGAATATCCGATCCAGGGGTTTACTTTCACAAAGAAGACGACTGAACTGGTAATACACTATAATAACACAAAAGCAAGTTGTGATACAAAGACGTATATGACACTTTCTTATATATCTAAACGTACTAAGGATGAGTCTTGAGAAAAAGCTACGCATATCACTTCCGTATATCCAACTAGCAAGATGCATGGCCCATGCAATTAGCACGTGTAGCTAGCTTTTTCATGGTAACATTTAAATCTTTTTATTTACTCAAAAATAATTTTGCTAATAGTTTTGCTTATTCATTTGACTTTGGTGTCCTCTCTCCATGCACCCCATATATCATTGGCATGAATTATATATAACTACAATTAAAGCTATTTTTATCTCATTTTCCACTTCCATTTTTCCCACTCCTATCCTATCCTATCTTTGTTCAATTTCTAGCCACGCAAAATCAAGATATGCTTTTTCTGAGCTTTGTTAGCTACTATCCATATTGTTCACTTCTTTAGCCCTTGTCGTGGGTTAGATTCCACAGCAGTAATCGGATTGTTCGACGTGGGTCGATGCGTGTGTCTCCGGTGACTTAAGAACTCAAAACACAAGGGGTTTATCCTAGTTCAGACGTCTAAGCCCTACGTCCAGTAGTGGAGTTCTTCGTGTTAGGAATACTCAATTGAGTTCTTACAAGACACACACACACACACAAAGAGAGAGAGAGATGTAGGGGGAGCACTATGCTGCTATTCTCCTAGCCAGGGATCCAAGCTGGAGGTCCGATCTAGGTTTCAGTGGGTTCCAATGGTTTGTTCCCTTGTACAGGATCCCATGCCCCGCCTTATATATTGAGGGGGCGATGGGAGTACAAGTTCAGGGGGTTTCATAGGGTTCTGAGTCCTAAGCTTTGATCTCCTGACTACGTCGGTGCCATCCTTTGTCTTGTAGCGGGGTGGGCGGACAACGCTCCAACTGCCTCTAACATCTTCCGCCATCGCTTGGAGTTGACCATCAGGTGTTGTCTGCTGTCGTTTTGTTGTCCCTGGGTTTGCCTTCGCATGGCGTCCTTCACACGCCATGATCTCACCCGCACATAGAAGGAAACTGCCTCATGGTGGTCCGCACCGACAGCAGCTACCTCAGGCCGTTCGCCATCGACCACATCATGATCGCCCTTGGACAGACCATGAACATGCTCCTCGAGGCCAACTGCCCCAAGAACGGCTCAGCCAATAGCCGCTACTATATGGCCGCGCGGGCGTTCGTGACCAACACATTAGTCAACTTCGATAAGACCAAGGCCACGGTCATCCTAGAGTACACAGACGTGCCGCTGTTCATGGGGCCACCTGACTTCCCTGACCTGCCGAACTTTGGTGACATCGCCGTGGTGACGGCGTACACGGCGCAGCTTCGGTCCCTGGTCACCAAGGAGCACCTGATCGACGTGCCAATGGAGGTTGACGAGCACATGCTCGTGACGATCTCTGTCAACACTCTTCCCTATGGGGCCAACAAGACGTGCGACGGCCCCGGAGGCAACCGACTCGTGGCGAGACTGAACAACGTTAGTTTCATGAACCCGACTACTGACATCCTTGACGCCTACTATCATGACTCCATCAGCGGCGTGTATGAGCTGGACTTCCCCAACAAGCTGCCCTTCTTCTTCAACTTCACCGCCCTGAACCCGCCGTAGGAGCTCTGGCTCACGAAGCGGGCCACCAAGGTGAAGGTGGTCGAGAATGGCACCGTCGTGGAGGTGGTGTTCCAAGACACGGCCATCTTCAGCGCCGAGAGCCACCCCATACACCTGCATGGCTTCAGCTTCTACGTGGTGGCCAGAGGGTTTGGTAATTTCGACAAGGACAAGGACCCGGCCACGTACAACCTAGTCGACCCACCATACCAGAACATGGTCTCCGTGCCCACGGGCGGCTGGGCTGTAATGCGCTTCCGCGTGGCAAATCCTGGTGAGTACTCCATTTGCTAAATTAATCTTTGGGCACCAATGAACTACATTATATGTTGTTATACGGATTATTTTTTTCTTATATATGTTGTGCTTTTATTCTTTATTGTTATTAGGTGTGTGGTTTATGCATTGCCACTTTGATCGTCACACGGTGTGGGGCATGGACACCGTGTTCATTGTGAAAATGGCAAAACCCTAGACGCTCAAATGATGCCACGTCCTCCTAACATGCCCAAGTGCTAAGGATGGATACAGGGGCATGAGCCATAACGACGGTTTACAAGCAAGACAATCGAGCAAAATTAACTAATCTTAGTTGATTTTGGTTGATTTAATTATTTGCGGTACATATTTTAAGTAGAGTGGTTCTTCAAATAAAATGGTCAGTCGAGGACTCAAGATGTAATTAGTATGGTTTCTGTTCCTTTCTTTCTCATTTGGTTGGAAGAAAAAAATATTTGTTGCATTCATTATTTGTGTTAATTTACTCCTAGTTCAATTTTCAAGTGTAATTAAACAATGTACGTTACGGAGCTACGTTCTGTATACCGTGAAAAATAATATATATAAACACGTGCTTCATATATGTATTTTTTTGCCATGATAAGATCATAATGATCATTTAGAGAAAAATTGTTTGATAACAACACTGTTCAAATACCTTTTTATTTTTAGATTAGATGATAGAATAAAAACACATCCTTTTTCCGTGAAGATGTCTTAGCATGTATTTTATTAAAAGGATACAGAATTACACGACACAACTACGATAGAACCCTGTAGCGCATATTACAACCATCGAGGTAGTGGCAAGCGACTTGGAACAAACCAAAGCAGCGAGAAAAAAATGAGGGGAGAGGGACCCAAAACCCTAACTGATTGAACATGTGGAAAAAAAGAGAATGCAATGGTTGCTTACGGAGAATATAAAGCCACGGTGGTAAAACTGTGGTAGAACCGTCTAATCTAATGTCTTCTAAGAGTACTTGTCCTCCATTAGACACTAAGTACTCAAGGGAAGTGTCGGGTACCTTAGTATGGGGTACCCCAAGCAAAACATCAAATAGGGTCGCTAAAGTCCCATCTAAAAAAATAATAAGAAAAGCTAGAAGGTAAGTCGTGGGCCCCTCACCCGCCATGACCGAGCCCACTGGGTCCTCTCCCTCCTCGCCTCAGGCCTCGAGCAGGAGGCCTCGGCATCCTGACGCGAACTCCGCTTCATGCGAGGCTCCCCAGGGAAGGCCTCGGCAGGGAACGTCGTCTCCGCCTCGCCCGAGGCTCTCCACGGAAGGCCTCGGTAGGAGGCGCGTTCTCCGTATCGCGCGAGGCCTCTCGCGCGAGGCCTTGGCAAGGAGCCTGATCTCCGTCTCGCGCGAGGCCTCATTCTTCGTGTCGCTCGAGGCCGGCTCGTCCGCGGTCCGTCGCCCCCCGCCTCGGCCGACCCTCCCGACAACGTGTCATGTCTCATTAATGCTTCAACCACTCCCACAATCTCAGCCGGACGGTGGCTCCACGCCACAGAACGGCCGACGCGACCTAAGGTCGCATCAGCGCCATGCCGGCCGGGATAGGGCACGGCGGGGATTACCGACTACTATGTCCCACCACTGTGTCCACGATCAGCGCCATACCGGCTGGGATAGGGTACGACGGGGATTAGCGGCCACTGTGTCCTAACGCTGTACCCATGATTGGCCGCCCGCTCAAGGCCTCGGCACTGTACACCAGGGCCTCGACACTGTACACCGGGGCCTCGGCGATCTTGGGGTTCGTGCCTGCCGAGACCCCCCCACCGCAGTACAAGCCTCGGCACCAACCAAGTCTCGGCCTCGCGCACAGTCCATCCACAGTGGCTTGCACGTTCGCCGCCGCGTCCACTCCGAGGCATTCCCGGGGCTCCCACGACGCACAGGATCTGATAGGACGACCACGCCACCCCAGTACCCTAAGGATGGACCACTCCGACAACCACGCCGCCACAGGAACAGGCCATAGGGCTCGGACATGCCGCCCCTATTGGCACGACGCCGCATAGTTAACACATGTACTGTCCTTGTCTTCCCTTCAACTATAAAAGGCGAGGACTTGGGCCATTTAGAAGGGAGAAAAGGAGGAGGACACCTTGTAACACAGACACGCACACATTCCAGCCGCTTGAGAGCAACGTCTTAGACGGCCCACACGACACCCTGCCGAGACCTGGGACTAGTTCCCTCTCTCCCTTAGCTTGTAACCCCCTACTATGAGCACTTCGATGCAAGGAATACGAGTTCGATCTCTCAGACTGGATGTAGGGCGCCGATTGCCTAAACTAGTATAAATCTTGTGTCTCTTTGCATCACTATCTGGAATCGGGAGCACGCAGAACAAATTCACTGGTCGGTCGTGGACCCCCTCGGTCTGAAACACCGACAGTTGGCGCGCCAGGTAGGGGCCTCTGCGTGTCAGTTTCATCATCCTAGCAGGTTTCGGATGGCAGACCCCGTACGACCATTGCGTCTTAGCACCGTGGTTTGGTTCGGGAGCCTAGAGTTCATGTCTCTAGGGCATGAGTATGACATGGTACTCCTTGCTCCTCAAGCCCCATCGTCCGACGATGAAGTTACGCACCGGTAGCCCAGGCGCAGGCGGCGCCCGGGCGGCCGCTCTCGCCGCGCTCGCCAGGCACGACGCGAGCAAGGCCACCCTGACGCTACACGAACCCGGGGCGGCACGCCACTCCCCGCCGATATCCTGCGACCAGCTATTGGTACGGGGTCCCTGGCTGGGGACCTGTCTGGCCTGAGCTTCGACAAAGGAAAATCGCCGGTGGCTCGCGGCGATGCCCATTTGTCAAGCTTCGCTCCACCACTCCCTGAAGAACCGACCCCGGTGGAGCAGAATCTAGCGACGGCACCATCCCCATACCCCTTTGGGTTGAGAAATGCCACCGCTTCTTACGCCTACACATATGCTGCCGCTCATGAGGATCCCTCAGAGCGCAGCCAGCGCTTTGGTCTCGACCTAAGCACCCACGCCGACTCCTCGGATGAGGACGAGGCATGGCCCAGAGTGGATTTCTCTAGGCTCCATGACTCTAGGGCTTTGCGCCAGTTCTTGGCCGCAAGCGACTACTGCTTTGGTTACTCCGACTTCGACAACGAAGGCACTTACTATCCCACTCGCGAGTGTTTCCACGTCGGGCTCGAGATGCCGAGGGCAGGCGAAGAGGACGAGGTGGCAGGTAGCCGCTCCCCACTTCGCCCAGGGGCGGGTGCCGCCATGCCGCATGAAATGAGAACGTTGTTCTTGCACAACCTCAGTGCCCAGACCTAGAGCAGCTCCATGAGCTCCAGGCCAAGGTCAAACAAGACCAACTCCTTCTGTAGCAGCTTCGAGACTCTCTCAAACAAGAACAGCGAGGCCGCAGCGAAGGCGGGGGAGCCCGATGGAGGGCCCGCGATGTGCATCACTGCATCCACGATGACGAAGGGAGTGAGCAACCCCTAGTCTTCAATCGCGCTAGCCAGAACATCACGGCTATGGCAATGCTGGTCCATGCAATGCCCGAACCTTCTACCACGAAGGGGCGACGGGTCCGCGGCGAGCTCCGCGATCTCCTAGGGACCGCTGCGGTTCAGCAGGCCGAGAGTTCTGCCTCTCGATGGCACGGGGGCGCCTCAAACCAGCCCACAGTGCCGCCTCGGCAGGATAGGGAAGCCCTGGCTCGTCCCAAGCCCGACCGAGCGCCAATAGCCCATAGGGTCCCCATGCTTCTGGACCGCCTCGGCAATCAACGTGAGGTGCAGGGAGACCATGAGGTGGTCAGCAGGCGACGACGCCACGACAACGAGGGGCCCGCTCGGGGCTACCACCCACATCGAGGCGGTCACTACGACAGCGGGGAGGACCACAGTCCTTCCCCTGAACCGCCAGGCCCTCGGGTCTTCAGCAGGGCCATCCGCGCTGCTCTTTTTCCCACCCGATTCTAGCAGCCGGCCAATCTCGCGAGGTACAGCGGCGAGACCAACCCGGAGCTCTAGCTTGCCGATTACCGCCTGGCCTGCCAGCTGGGTGGCGTGGACGATGACCTGCTCATCATCCACAATCTCCCCTTGCTCCTGTCGGACTCGGCGCGAGCCTAGCTCGAGCACCTTCCTCCCTCGCAAATCCACGACTAGCGCGACTTGGTTAGGATCTTCATCGGGAACTTCTAGGGCACCTACGTGCACCCTAGGAACTCCTGGGACCTCAAGAACTGTCGCCAGAAGCCGGATGAGTCTCTCCGAGACTTCATCCGGCGCTTCTCCAAACAGTGCACCGAGTTGCCCAGCGTCGGTGATTCGGAGATCGTCCAAGCTTTCCTCTCCGGCACCACTTGTCGGGACTTGGTCCGAGAGTTAGGTCGGAATGTGCCGTGCTCTGCTACTGTGCTTCTCAACATCACCACCAGCTTCGCCTCGGGTGAAGAGGCTGTCGGAGCCATCTTCCCCGACACCGACACCAAGGGTAAGCGGAGGGACGAGGCCCCCGAGGCCTCATCCTCCCACCTCCCTAAGAGAAAGAAAAAGGGGTGCCTGGGGAAGCAAGAGGTCCTGGAGGCTGATCTGATCGTAGCCGCGGAACGCAAGAACCCCCGCGGCTTCAAAGGCCCAGGCCCTTCGACGACATGCTCAAGAAACCCTGCCCTTACCACTAGGGCCTAGTCAAGCACGCTCTCGAGGATTGCACCATGCTACGGCGTTACTACGCCAAGCTCGAGCTCCCCGATGACGATGCCAAGCAGAAGGGCGCCGGCGGCCGGGACGAAGACAAGGACGACGGGTTCCCCGAGGTACGCAATGCCTTCATGATCTTTGGTGGGCCCTCGGCTTGCCTTACGGCGCGGCAGCGCAAGAGGGAACGCCGAGAAGTCTTCTCGGTCAAGGTGGCCACCCCCCAGTACCTTGACTGGTCTCGAGAGGCGATCACCTTCGATCGAGATGACCACCCTGACCATATTCTGAATCCCGGGCAGTGCCTACTGGTTGTTGACCCGATCATTGGCCACACCTGACTCTCCAAAGTATTGATGGACGGAGGCAGCGGCCTCAACATCCTCTATGCCAACACCCTGGAGCTCTTGGAGATCGACCGGTCGATGCTCTAAGGCAACGTTGCACCCTTCCACAGCATTGTGCCAGGGAAGCGCACGCAACCCCTCGGGCGCATCGACCTTCCTGTCTGCTTTGGCACCCCCTCCAACTACCGCAAGGAAGTCCTCACCTTCGAGGTCGTCGGGTTCGGGGGAGCCTACCACGCCATTCTAGGGCGGCCGTGCTACGCCAAGTTCATGGCAATGCCCAACTATACCTACCTCAAGCTCAAGATGCTAGGCCCTAGTGGCGTCATCACGATCGAGTCCACATACGAACATGCATACGACTGCGACATCGAGTGCATCGAGTACGCCGAGGCTCTTGCGGAGGCCGAGACCCTCATCGCCCACCTCGACCAACTCAGTGGTGAGGTGCCTAACTCCAAGCATCGCGCGGGGGCGTTCGAGCTCGCTGAAACCATCAAACTCATCCCGGTCGACCCCGCCTGCCCCAACGACCGAGCGCTGAGGATCAGCGCCACCCTCGACATCAAATAGGAAGCCGTGCTCGTCGACTTTCTCCGTGCGAACGCCGACATATTCGCATGGAGTCCCTCGGACATGCTAGGCATACCAAGGGAGGTCACCGAGCATGCCCTGGACATTCGAGCTGGATCTAGACCGGCGAGGCAACGCCTGCGCCGCTTCGACAAGGAAAAGCGTAGGGCCATCGGTAAGGAGATATAGAAACTCTTGGCGGCCGGGTTCATCAAAGAAGTGTCCCACCCAGAGTGGTTGGCTAACCCCATGTTAGTCAAGAAGAAAAATGGGAAATGGAGGATGTGCGTAGACTACACCAGTTTGAACAAAGCCTGTCCAAAGGTCCCTTTCCCATTACCTCAAATCGATCAAATCGTTGATTCCACCGCAGGGTGTGAGACCTTGTCTTTCCTCGATGCGTATTCTTGTTACCATCAGATCAAGATGAAAGAGTCCGACCAGCTTGTGACTTCTTTCATCACACCCTTTGGCATGTACTGCTATGTGACGATGCCCTTCGGCCTCAGAAATGTAGGTGCCACATACCAACGATGCATGACCCAGGTCTTTGGCGACAACATTGGGCGGATCGTTGAGGCCTACATGGATGACATCGTGGTCAAGACCAGAAAAGCTGAGGGTCTTGTCAATGACTTAAGAATAACCTTCAAATGCCTTAGAGAAAAGGGCATCAAGCTTAATCCCAAGAAGTGTGTGTTCAGGGTCCCCTGAGGCATGCTCTTGGGATTCATAGTCTCGGAACGCGGCATCAAAGCCAACCCAGAGAAGGTCTCGGCCATAACCAGCATGGGACCAATCAGAGACCTCAAGGGAGTGCAAAGGGTCATGGGATGCCTTGCGGCCCTGAGTCACTTCATCTCATGCCTCGGTGAAAAAGGCTTGCCTCTGTACCAACTCTTGAGAAAGTCCGAGCGTTTTTCTTGGACCCCCGAGGCCGAGGAAGCCCTCGATAGACTCAAGAGGCTACTCACCAATCCTCCCGTCCTGATACCCCCAGCCATGAATGAGGCCCTCTTACTCTACGTCGCCGCAACGACCCAAGTGGTCAGCGCCGCCGTAGTGGTAGAGAGGCAGGAAGAAGGGCATACTCTGCCCACCCAACGACCTGTTTATTTCATCAGCGAGGTGCTCTCCAAGACCAAAGCATGCTACCCCCACATCCAGAAGCTAGTCTACACCGTGGTCCTGGCCCGGTGCAAACTGTGCCACTACTTCGAGTCGCACCCAGTGACTGTGGTATCATCCTTCCCCCTGGGCGAGATAGTTCATAACCAGGAGGCCTCGGGCAGGATAGCCAAGTGGGCTATCGAGCTTATGGGGGAAACCTTGACCTTTGCGCCTTGAAAAGCGATCAAGTCTCAGGTATTGGCCAATTTCATGGCTGAATGGACAGATACCCAACTGCCACCTGCTCAAATTCAGATGGAGTGCTGGACCCTGTACTTCGATGGATCCCTGATGAAGACCGGGGTAGGCGCGGGCCTACTCTTCATTTCGCCCCTCGGAGTACACATGTGCTACATGGTGTGGCTCCACTTCACCGCCTCTAACAATGTGGCCGAATACGAGGCCCTCATCAGCGGCTTACAAGTCGCCATTGAACTTGGGGCATGGCGCCTCAACGTCCGAGGCGACTCACGGCTCGTTATAGATCAAGTGATGAAGGAGTCAAACTGCCTTGACCCCAAAATGGAGGCTTACTGCAAGCTAGTACGATGCCTAGAAGACAGGTTCGACGGTCTCAAACTAAATCATGTCACGCGAAAGTACAACGAAGCCACCGACGAGCTGGCAAAGATGGCTTTGGCACAGGCCCCGGTCCCTCCGAACGTCTTCGCTAGAGACCTCCACAAACCATCCATTGGCCACACCTCAGCAACAGAGGAGGGTCCACCTGTGGAACCCACGATGAAGCTTGACACTCCCTCTGCTGCCGAGACCCCCTCGACCGAGCCCGAGGTCATGGAAGTCAACGCTGAGCCTCCGCAGACTGATCAGAATGTGGATTGGCGAGTCCCGTTCCTCGATTGGCTTGATCGAGGGGAGCTCCCTAATGACAGAACCAAGGCGTGACGGCTTGCGCGCCGAGACAAGACCTATGCCCTCTACAATGACGAATTGTACAGACAAAGTCCCTCAGGTGTCCTCCAACGGTGTATCAGTACCGAGGCGGGCCAAGCCCTACTTTGGGATTTACACGCAGGCGCTTGCGGGCACCATGCGGCGCCTCAGACGCTCGTAGGGAACGCTTTCTGCCAAGGATTGTACTGGCCAACGGCGATCGCTGATGCTACCAAGCTAGTACGCTCCTGCAAGGGATGCCAGTACTACGCCCGACAGATACATCTCCCGGCCCTAGCCCTGCAAACCATCCCCATCACATGGCCGTTCGCCATGTGGGGGCTCGACATGGTCGGGCCTCTGCAAAAGGCCCCCGGGGGCTACACCCATCTACTAGTATCAATCAACAAGTTCTCCAAATGGATCGAGGCTCGTCCAATCAATCAAATCAAATCCGAGCAGGCGGTGTTGTTCTTCACTGACATTATCCATAGGTTTGGGGTCCCCAACACCATCATCACCGACAACGGGACGCAGTTCACTGGCAAAAAGTTCCTAACGTTTTGCGATGACCACCACATTTGAGTGGTCTGGTCAGCCGTAGGACACCCAAGGACCAACGGCCAAGTGGAGCGTGCTAACGGCATGATCCTACAAGGCCTCAAGCTAAGGATTCACAACCGGTTGAAAAAGTTTGGCAAGAAATGGCTCGCCGAACTCCCGTCGGTCATCTGGAGCCTGAGGAACACTCCAAGCCGAGCCACGGGATTCACGCCTTTCTTCCTAGTCTATGCGGCCGAGGCCATCCTACCCACCGACCTGGAATATGGTTCCCCAAGGCTGCAAGCCTATAACGAACAAAGTAACCGCACCACCCGAGAGGATGCCCTTGATCAGCTGGAGGAAGCCTGAGATGTCGCGCTACTACACTCGGCCAAATACTAGCAGAGCCTGCAGCGCTATCAGGCCCGACACGTCCGAGGCCGAGACTTGAAGGTAGGCGACCTGGTGTTGAGGCTAGCACAGAGCAACAAAGGTCGCCACAAGCTGACCCCGCCATGGGAAGGACCGTACATCATTGCCCAAGTACTAAAGCCCGGGACCTACAAGCTAGCCAACGAGAAGGGCGAAATCTTCATCAACGCTTGGAACATAGAACAGCTATGTCGCTTTTATCCCTAAATTTCCAAGCATTGTATATGTCGTTTCCCAAAATACAATTAAAAAGTGTTCTTTAGTTGGTCTTATTTTTCGAGAAACCCCCCGAGCCCATCGTAGGTCTCGGCAATACAATCAACACGACAAGGGAGACTCGGCTCTGCCTTGGCAGAACCAAGCCTCCCTCGGGGGCTAGATGGGGGACTCCCCCTAAGTTCCACGCACCATTCTTTAGTTGTTTTTCGCAAAAATTCCTACGCCAAGACTCTAGCAGGCTCTGACGAATCATTTGTAAAGACTCCTCGGACCAAGGTCTGTTTCCTAAGCAAGAGGCTGGTAGAGTCGTGAGACGGCCTACGCCCCCGGGCTATGGCACTCCCTCACTACCTCTCGCTCAAGGGAGGCTTAGGCCCCAAAGGGGTATTTTGCAAACGAAATTTGATCAGAAGCAACAAGAGGACAAAGGCTCAGAAGCATGAGAAAAACAACTAAGAAACACAAATACTTCAGAAACAAGGGCCTCGACGGCCACAAACGTTATGATACAAAAATAACCCCTGTTCTATCTTTACATAGCCCCCGGGGCCCAGATTAAGGCTCGAGGCCTTCAACACCGGCAGATGGTAGGGGAGGAACCACCTCCTCTTCGAAGGGCGTCGCCAGCACCGTGCTAGGGCCCTCCGCCACCACCATCAGCTTCACGACCGCCGCGTTGGCCTCCTCGTTATCATTAGGCAGAACGTAGCCATCACTGATGGCCAGGAGGTCGATGCCAAGGTAGTGAGAGGAGATGACAGCCATCGCCCGCTTGACACCCGTGTGCAGCGCCCCTCAGAGTCGCTCGCGCACCTGGCTGCTCAGCGCAATCAAGCGACTCCCAAGAGAGCTGCCTAACTAAACTCCCTCGACTTCCAAGGCCTTGCAGGTAGAAAGGGTGGCATGTTTCAGCGCCTCGTGCTCCTTGATCTCGTTGTTGAGCACTGTCTGCACCGCGCTGGAAGCCTCGGTGGCCCGAGCGAACTCCGTCTCTGACTCTGCACCACGAAGAATGGAATGAGGTCGAGCCAGAGAAAAAACAACCCAAGTTAGGGACGGAAGCCCACGGGACTCACCCTTGGCCTTCTGCTCCCAGCGTCGGGTCTCGGCCGCCGCCCTAGAAACTTCACCCCCAACTCTGCGTCATACAAAGAAGTTAGGGAGCGAACATAAGGAGAAGGAAACGAAACAAGGGGACTGGAACTCACCCTCGACCGTCCCCCTCAAAACCACAGCCTTGATTTGCGAGGCGTCAACCGAAGCAAGGGCCTCGTTCAAAGTGCCCTTGGTCAGCCGGTGCGCACTCTCCTCTTCCCCTAGCTGCCCGGCGAGGGCCTTGCCCGAGGCCGTCGCTTCTTCAGCCCGGGATTTGAAGGCATCCCGATCGCTGACGGCGCGGGTAAGCTCCTCCTCCAGCTCCTTGATCCGCACCGTCAAGGGGGCGAGCTGTGTCTAGGCTGTGGCCGCCTCGACCTTCGTGTCGGCATAGCGAAGGCGGAGGTCCTCCACCTCCACGCTTCGTGCCGACAGAAGCTCTTTAGCATCGGCAAGAAGGCCCCTCTGTCGCTGAAGCTGGTCCCAGACTCCCCTCTCCCGCCGGAGGAAGACCGACTTCCCGAGGGATCAGGTCTCGAGCTCCTGAGGAGGCAGAGCAGAGGTCATCGATTGCGACAAAACCGAGAAAAGAACAACATCACGCGAGAAAGGAAAACACGAACCTGGGCGACTCCGGGCAGTTCATCGGCCACCATGGACAACGCCGTCCGTAGCGACCACTCTGCCAACTCGCGGTACTACTCGAAGGTACTCCAGCGCCCGCCCTCGGCCATGTCCTCGAGGGCGAACAAAGGCTCCCCCTCAGGGTCATCCCGGCTCCACCACAGTACCCGCGGGTGATCCCACCCGCAGGGCTCGGGTCGCACCCGCACGAGGGCCGAGCTTCCCTCGCCCAAGAGCAGCGCTGGCTGCTCCACGGCATCGGTCTCCTTGGCGTCGACCACCTCCCACGCCCGGAAAGTATCATCGGAGGAGATCGGATAGACCTCCGTCTCCCGGGCGCTCTCCCGCAACAATGGTGGGCCCTAAGCCAAGGGCACGGCCGAGGCCTCCGCCGCCTGCATCTCCGCCTCCTACACAGATGGCCTCGCCACCACCACGGCAGCCGTGGTGACCTCGGGGGCTCTGGCCTCTGCGATCATGGCCTCGGCGGTCTTGGGGGCTCCGGCCTCTGCCATTGTGGCCTCGGCAGACGCAGAAACACCGACCGCGGACACTGTGGTCTCAGCGATCGTAGGCGCTGGGGCCTCCATCGCCTCAGCCTCAGATGCCCCGGGAGCCTCGGCAACAAAGGGCACGACGGCCTCACCCGACCGTGTAGGGGCCACCTCGGCAACCCCTTCTTGGGCGGCTGGTTCCTTTGGGTCGACCCTCGCCGACGCCGCGCCATGTTGGATGGCGGCTTGTGCCTCCGCCACCTAGTGGGTGGAGGAGCCGGGGCTCGCCTTAAGCACCTTGAGGGGCACCAAGGGGAGGTCGTCCATAGGCCGCTTTTGACTAAAGAAAATTAACCTACAGGGTCAGCGCGAGACCAAAAAAGCGAACGGAAGACACTACGACCCTACCAAAAATACACTTACTTAGAACGGGGCGGCCCCCGCTTCGCCACAGCAAACCTCATCCGCAACGGCGGAGGCGGCGGCAGTGGCATCACATCTGTATCCATCGGCGCCGGTCGGTCCTCAGCGGACCCCGGCGCCCCTTTGGTCCTCTGCGGGGGCGGTGGCGTTGCCTCCACCGCCACCTGCTCCACCACGGCCGCCGAGCCTACCGGGCTGACGGTGCGTTTGCCTAATGCCCGCGCCTCGGGTGTATCAACCTTGGCCCCAGAGCGGGCAATCGCCGGCCTCGGGTCTGCTTCTCCTCCCCTTCCTGGGGGTGCCGGGCTGCTTGCCGACGCCTCGGGCGCCACCTCCACGACATCAGGAAGGTGGTCTAGGGGACCTCGCCCTCCCTCGCCTTTATCGTTCCCGTCCCAGGCCTCCGTTGACAATGACGTCGATGGGGATTCCTCCAACAGGGGACCATCCTTCTATTGCTGACGACGGCGCTTATCCAATGCCTCGCGTGCAAGGATGTGCTTCGTACGCTTCGCCACCTTAGCGTCCTTTCGTTTCTTCTACGCGTCGACGTGAGCGTGGTTGATCGCCTGCTGCCCCACGTCCTCGGGAACGGGCGGCGGGGAGGAGCGCATGTCCCTCATCCCCTGAAGGAACGACAAACGCGCATGAGGAAACAAGGGATAAAGGGAGATTGAGGAGGCTCAGAGGCCACTGCGGTACTCGACTTACCAGCGAAAGGAACCCCCGCAACGGTCGCATCGCAAAGGGGGTTAGGTTGCCGCCCCTCAACTTCGCATCTACCGTCTCCCCCACCCGACGGTGAATTTCCTCATCGGAGAGGGCGGAGGAAGACATCCGGGTGCCTTCAATGGGCTCACTCGGCCTCATCTCGAACAGCCGCCGCCAAGCCATCAGCAGCAGCACCCTCTGGCGGTGGAAGGCGACCACGACCACAGTGACCATGAGGCCATGGCTCCGCAGCCTTGCCAGCCCCTCCAGGAGCGGCTCTAGCTTGGGCTGGTCGACCTTCGGGACGCCCCACTTCCACTTCTCCGGGCAACTCCCCATAATACGCCCAGTATAAGGGGGAAGACCTCCGTCGTCATTGCGGAGGTAAAACCAACTCGTGTACCACCGGCGGTTGGAGGACATGAGTTGGGCCGAGATGTAGAGGTGCAGGCGGTCCTGACGCACTTGAAGAGTGCAGCCTCCGGCCCTTGATGCCTTCCTCTTACCCGACGTACCTGTTGGCTTGGTAGTATGCCCCTCTCAGAACAGGTGGAGCCACAAATCCCAATGGGGAGCGATCCCCAAATACCCCTCACAGACGGCAACAAAGATAGCCGCCTGAGCGATGGAGTTGGGATTAAAATTGTGGAGCTCCACGCCGTAGTAGTGCTGGAGCGCCCGCATGAACCGGTCCGCCGGGATGCTGAGGCCGCGCTCGTGGAAGGAGACGAAGCTCACGACGTAGCCATCATAGGGCCTCGGCTCTGGCTTGCCGTATGAAGCAATCCACTCCGGCCTACTAGGGTCTATCACCGGGCGGAGGAGTCCACCGTCGACAAGCGACTGGAGCATCTCCTCGGTGACGTCTGATGGATCCCAAGGGTCTACCTCGACAACGACGACGTTGCCGGCCATGGGTGCGATGGAGGAATCGGGCGCGGTGGTGAGTTTTTCTCTCTCCCTCCCACGCTCTCGTTTTTTCCTCGTTTTCTCCCTAGGCTCGCTCTTCTCTCCTCTTCTTCCTGGCACCCGCTGCTCTAGCGATGGCTCGACGGAGGCGGTGCTAATGCAGGCAAGGTAAGACAAGGAGGGGCGAGAGTCCTCGGGTATTTATGTAGGGAGGAGGCAAAACGAATGGGCAACGAAATCGGGGAGGTTTCCCCCCGTCCGACGCGGTTAACCATGAGCCGATTTTGGCGGCCCATGTGCCCACGTCTCCCGCATTAAATGCGAGGATAGTTATGTCCCATTCATCACGTCACGCTCGGCCACTGTGGCAGCAGGCGTCATTTCGCCTCCCCCTGAAACCGCCTCAAAAGGCGCGCCACCCGTTGCCGAGCCGATAGGGAAGATTTTCCCCGTGGCCTGTTCCTTTCATAGGAAGGAACCGGGCTCTAAGCCTATTACGATCCAGGGGTTCAAAGGCTAGACCCCAAAGGGTTTCGACAGCCGCCCCAGGATAACAGAGTCAGGGGCAACTGCGGGCGAGCCTATACGAGGCCGAGGCCCAAGCAAGCGAAACGCTTGGGACACCCAAAGTCGTGTCCGAGACCGGCAGGAAAGTATCCGAATGGGATCCCACCGTAGGGAGGCACCGAGCCACCGAGGCCCAACGAACGGCCTCAGCACCCACTAGAGAAATCCTCTGGTACTCTTGGAGTGTGTCTCTGAACTGCTAGCCATCCCCTAACGAACGGGGTTCGGGCCTCCACTCGGACTACCCGATAATAGCTCACTGGAAGTGCCACCGCTCATGCCCATCGAGGGTAGCGAGGTACATTCCATCCCTCCTTCCGAGCGAAAAGGAAGCGCGAGGGTCGCATAAAAAGTCAGGGGAACTCCTGACGGCCTTCTCGCCCTATGCAGAGGCTAGGGAGCTCCTCCTACAAATATGCCGAGACCCCACGACCTAGGCTCGCGCCCAAAGGGGCCTTGGCAAACAAACCCTCATGCGCAAGGGGCGTATAAAAAGTCAGGAGAACTCCCGATGGCCCTCTCACGCAGAGCCTAGGGGCTCTTCCTGCAACCTTGCTGAGACCAGAATGGGCTCGGCAAACTAACCCTCCGTCCGAACAAAAAGGACATGTGAAGATCAGATGAAAGGGCCAGAATACCCAAGACAAAGACAAATAGTCCAAAACCACGCTAGAGGTTTCGCTACAAACACGATAAAAGGGCACCGAGCCCATTACGGTCTAGGGGTTCGAAGGCTGGGCCTCCAAAAGGTTTCGACAGCCGCCCCAGGGCAACAGAGTTAGGGACGACATCAGGGCGAGCCTACGAATGGCCTAGGCCCGAGCCAACAGTCGCTCTGGGCGTCCTAAGTCGTATCCGAGACCGACGGGGAAGTATCCGAATGGGATCCCACCGTAGGGAGGCACCGGGCCACCGAGGCCCGCGAACGGCCTCGGCACCCACTAGAGAAACCCCCTGGTACTCTTGGAGTGCGTCTTTGGACCACTAGCCATCCCCTAGTGAATGGGGCTTGGGCCTCCACTCGGACTACCCGCTAACAGCTCATCGGAAGTGTCCACGCTCACGCCCATCGAGGGTAGCCTGGCACATTCCACCCCTCCTTCTGAGCGAAAGGAAGCATGAGGATCATGCCCAAAGTCAGGGGACCCCTGACAAACCTCTCGCTCCGTGCAGAGGCAGGAGGGCTTCTTCCTGCAGCCTCGCCGGGACCCCCGCAACCCGAACTTGCGCTTGGGGGCTCGGCAAATGCAATAAGAACTACTCGTTCAGACGCGAAAATGAAGAAAGCCCCTGGAGGAGTAACTCCACTCCTCCAGGGGCTCGGGGGCTACACCCGGCGGGTGTGCTCGTGCGCACCCACCGGAACCTCAAAAAACAAACCCCAATTCCTATAGGGCAGGTATAAATCAAGCCTCGGCAAACCCTCAGGGGGAGTGCACGCACTCCCCCTGAGGCTCGGGGGCTACTGTCGGGTACCTTAGTATGGGGTACCCCAAGCAAAACATCAAATAGGGTCGCTAAAGTCCCATCTAAAAAAAATAATAAGAAAAGCTAGAAGGTAAGTCGTGGGCCCCTCACCCGCCACGACTGAGCCCACTGGGTCCTCTCCCTCCTCGCCTTGGGCCTCGAGCAGGAGGCCTCGGCATCCTGACGTGAACTCCGCTTCGTGAGAGGCTCCCCAGGGAAGGCCTCGGTAGGGAATGCCGTCTCCGCCTCGCCCAAGGCTCTCCATGGAAGGCCTCGGTAGGAGGCGCGTTCTCCGTATCGCGCGAGGCCTCTCGCGCGAGGCCTCGGCAAGGAGCCTGATCTCCGTCTCGCGCGAGGCCTCATTCTCCGTGTCGCTCAAGGCCGGCTCGTCCATAGTCCATCGCCCCCCGCCTCGGCCGACCCTCCCGACAACGTGTCATGTCTCATTAATGCTTCAACCACTCCCGCAATCTCAGCCGGACGGTGGCTCCATGCCACAGAATGGCCGATGCGACCCAAGGTCGCATCAGCGCCATGTCGGCCGGGACAGGGCACGGCGGGGATTACCGGCTACTGTGTCCCACCACTGTGTCCACGATCAGCACCATACCGGCTGGGACAGGGTACGATAGGGATTACTGGCCACTATGTCCTAACGCTGTACCCATGATCAGCCGCCCGCTCAAGGCCTTGGCACTATACACCAGGGCCTCGGCACTGTACACCAGGGCCTCGGCGATCTTGGGGTTCATGCCTGCCGAGACCCCCCCACCACAGTACAATCCTCGGCACCAACCAAGTCTCAGCCTCGCGCACAGTCCATCCACAGTGGCTTGCATGTTCGCCGCTGCGTCCACTCCGAGGCATTCCTGGGGCTCCCACGACGCATAGGATCTGATGGGATGACCACGCCGCCCCAGTACCCCAAGGATGGACCACTCCGACGACCACGCTGCCACTGGAATAGGCCACAGGGCTTGGACATGCCGCCCCTATTGGCATGACGCCGCATAGTTAACACATGTAGTGTCCTTGTCTTCCCTTCAACTATAAAAGGCGAGGACTTGGGCCATTTAGAAGGGAGAAAAGGAGGAGGACACCTTGTAACACATAGACACACACACATTCCAGCTGCTTGAGAGCAACGTCTCAGACAGCCCACACGACACCCTGCCGAGACCTAGGACTAGTTCCCTCTCTCCCTTAGCTTGTAACCCCCTACTACGAGCACTTCGGTGCAAGGAATACGAGTTCGATCTCTCAGACTGGACGTAGGGCGCTGATTGCCTGAACCAGTATAAATCTTGTGTCTCTTTGCATCACCATCCGGAATCGGGAGCACGCAGAACAAATTCACTGGTCGGTCGTGGACCCCCTGGTCTGAAACACCGATAGGAAGACACTAAATTATGCAGTTCCGTTGAGCACACCGTAAGGGAGAACCCAAAAATCCACATTTTTCCATCAGGATCACAAATAAGAAAATAAAGCTTATAATATTTTAAGTCATTTCTTGCATCACTTTTCATACAACATCAGAGTATAATATTTATTAATTATAACAGCGAAATATAAATATGTTATCAGAGTTATGAATAATTTAATTTAATAGCAGAATATAAACATGTGATCAGAGTTACAGTGAAAATAAATATCTATTCATGACATGATGAAGCATTGATATATAAACTATGACAACAGATATAAAATTTCTATTTATAAAAATATTTAGTGAGAGTTATAAATAAAAACTATGATCGCAGTGTAAAGGAATCCTTGCTGAGCCCACCAAGAGGTTCCCGCACATAAGTATCAGCTCTAGCATCCTCCTATCACCTGCAACAGGGTAGAACAAACCCTAAGTACTCAATTGTACTCCGCAAGACTTACCCATCAGGAGAAAAGAAAAGACTCCAAGGATATGCAAAGCTATCTGACTTGTGGGTTTATTGCATCTGCAGGAGCATTACTAAACGTGCGTCCTTATATTCAATTTTATTAGCAGTCAGCATTAGTTCATTAACTAACCATTCTATGTAAGCACATGTGTTACTTTCAAGCATGTGGTAAGCATACACACAGGCATTTACAACTGCTAAAAGACAAGCAACATGTCGTCGAGTAAGACTCGTTATCGAAAAATGTTTTCATTCTACAAACTCCTGATTATTTTTGACATTTGATTGATTAAATATATATTTTCGTACTAGGGCTCATTTAGTTACCTTAACAAACTAATTTCTATGGAGCTACAAAAATTAAAGTGAGCACAAAAAATTGTTAAGAATCTACTATAAAAATTTCAGAGCCAACACTATCACCAATTTACCACAACAATTCCTACAAGTTTATACTTTGACAATATTACATATCTCAAATTAATTATATAGCTTCTAAGAATATTATAAAACTATGTGAACAAAATATACTAGCAGATAGATCATGATTTTAGGAGTCCAACAAAATTAGTCTCACTATTTTTGGACATCTACACAAATTTATCTTGAATTTACAAGTTTACCTTATAAACTAATTTGGAAAATGCTTTTGAAAAAGAAAAGGCCGGTGGCCAACTATTCGGCCTAGCAACTAAAACGGCCCACAATGGGGAGCCCACGCATGTAGCAGGCCAGCCCAATAGGCCCACAGTGTGAGCGCTCCAACGCATCTTGTGAAAGAGCCCTGACCTAGCGAGTTATTGCACGGAGCACTTGCGCACTATTTAGCGAGAGACGCTCTTTGCAGCTAAGCCCTTGAACTATCTCATCCTCACCACAGGATGGTCCCCATCAGCCTGCGCATGATGGCACGACTCTGGCAGGCGTAGCGCGCATACACCGGCCACCAGAATGAAACACCAGCCCCATAATCGAGCCGACGAGCGTCGTGGAGCCAAGACACAACCCTGGGCGGTGATTAGGAGTTAAACGGTGACTTCTACAGCGCTGCCCACTGTGGTGGCCCAACCATCATGACAGCACGAGCGGTCTGGCGAGCTAACACAATCAATGGACTAAAAGAGGGTGATTGAGCATCATCAACTTACAACAAACATGGTTGAGGTGGTGGTGAAGTCGGAGACAACCCCCACGACGCTGGCCACATGCGAGCTGATGGGGCAGCGGTGCTCAGGGCAGACACCGATGCGTCAGCTCACCACTAGCGGCATCCCAAGCGGCGCTAAGGCAAGCACCGCCACAAGGGTATCAAGATGAGCCTATATCTGAATTGAATCGAACTAAAACCAAGCATAACGCCTTACCCCCAAACGTGTCATCCCACGACGGCGGGATGACCAGCAGCGAGGAAAACCTGAAATTGACCACCAAAAGACCATGGCTGAGCTTGATGAAAATGGGACGTCCAGCTAACTTCCTATTCTACTCATAGATGCGAGGAATTAGACTGGAAAGCTTTGAGCTAAGAGAATCAAGGGATGGAGAGGTGGCGGTCAAGCGCACGGGCAGCCATGGAGCGTGCACACGAGCGAGCCGAGCAAGTTAAGGCAGGGCAGCTCCAACTAGTGGGGACAGTACGAGTACCTACACCTCAGTAATGTGGTGTGTGTGCTTGGCGTGACACGTTAGTGTTAGAGCAGCCAAGCTTGATCAGTCATGTTGGTGCCGGCTAGCGGGGACAGGCGAGGTAGAGGGCATCACCCTCGCCATAGCGACCGGGGCCATCGACTCAGATATGACGAATAGAAGGCATGTCGGGTCATGACATGGTAGCTAGATTGAAAGGTGAGGTGGGCGCCACATCTACCGAGTCCAACCCGCCGTGGTCACGGTATGCACTATGCGCGGCACCACGGCCAGCCACCTAAGCACGACGTGCGCACAGCAGCGAGCCCAATCGTAGACGATGCGTGACCTCAACCCAGTGCGTGCTGAGCAACGGCTGTGGCCCGACCGCGGCCCGACCGTGGCCTGACCGTGGCCTAAGCCCCAGCGCCAGCAGTGCCTTACACGCGGTGACCATGTGTTCGGGCCAAGCAGCGCTACCGATGTCATGCACGACTTTTAAAGTGATGCAAAAATTGCTAATGATCATGATTAAGGTTCAACTAATTCCACGACTCTAAAGTTGATCTTATTAGCTATCTAATGGAGCAATCCGCACAACAAAAGGGCCACCCGAGAGGAAGATACATGCGTGCCAAGATGAGTTCATCCTCGAAGTTCCAGTTCACGATAGATCGTTGACACAAAAGAGCTATCAAGATAAAGATAGTGGAAATCAAAGTAAAGGTGTTCTTGGAATCCATCTTACCCACCACCATGGCATCGGACTCGACTAGCCACGCCCGAGCAGCTCTAGCCTCTTACTTGGCGGTGTGAAGGGTGGCTTAAGAAACCCAGAGGCAGATCTCAAGCTGGCTGTTTACCCAAGTTGCCTTAGAATAACAATCCTAGGCTGCCCTCCACTCCTAGAGGAAATGCCGGGCGTCGTCATCGTTGTAAGAATCAGAGGAGTCCGACGACAAGTTCGGCGTAGAGGCAGCATCAGATACAGCATTGGAGGGCTCGCTGGCCCTAGGAAGAGGACAAAGGCTATCATTCAAGATGAACCTATAAACAAGTTAGAAAAGTTCATCGCTATGAGCAGAAGATATCGATCTTACCTCATGCGTCGAAGGCGCTGGCTCACCGGCATGTCCTCCTCCGGAACCTCCTCCACCGCAAGTTTGCCTTGGTTGTCCTCGCCAGCCATAGGGTCAATTGGATCTACGAGAAGGGGGGAGAAAACCACTACAAAGTTTGCAAGGGTGGAGAAGTCCAAAGGAATAGGAACAGTTATGAGTTTAGATGTGTTCAAGGCTAGAACCCTCAGCTGGTATTTGTAGCCATGAAACAAGGTGGTGGACATCTCAGGACATGCAAAAGGTAACCACAATTAATAGTAGGCGATGCGCCACCTCACTAATGTCAAAGAGAATGCGACATTGATGACTGAGGATAGAAGATTGAGGGGTTTTCTTGATAAAGGCCATGTTTTTAGACTTAATTGGATGAATGTTAGAAGTCTAGAATCGACTATTTTCAAATCGGCTCTTTAGCCAAAATAGGAAATACAATGAGGCAACAAAAAATATGGTTATCACTGGTTCTACACAAAATACATGTTGATATGCAGATTACAAGTTTAGAATATCCTGGATTGCTTTCAATGCTTCTAGTAGGATAGCATAACCTTTTGTGATTTGGTGCTTGTCTTCTTTGGTTGATCCAGGAATATCCTTAAGACTGTTGCAGATGGCCCTACCTTCTCTGACCTTGGCTAGCAGTTCTTGTTTCTTCTGCTTAATGGCATCAGGTACTTGAGCCAAATTGGACTTGTGGCGATCAATGGTGGCCTTCACATTCTCTAGTTCCTTCTCAAGTTCTGAATGCCTGGCTTCCCGTTGGGTCAGCTCTGGATCAATCTTAAGAGAGGAGTTCTTCAAATCATCGATCAGCTGTGTCAGCTCTTTAGCCCCTTGCCTGCTGGAGTTCTTCTTGGCCAATAAAGCTTCACGGTTAGACAGTCTCCTCTAAGCCATTTTCACCTTTGGAGCTTGATCTTCAATGACGAATAGAGATGACAAGACCTTGGTAAGAACCGAGGATGAATTATCCTTAAAGGCAAAGGAGACTCTTTGCATTAAATCTGCATCTTGTACCAAATTGGCTATATTCTTCACAAGCATTGACAATATATCTGTTAGCCAATTTCTTTAGTGTAGGTGCAGTTGATCCCATTCTTAAGGCTGGACATGGTGGATGATACTCTATAAGACGCCCCTTCCTATCCAAGCTTGGGGGATCGAATTCGGTGCCCTAAAAAGGTCTGTTAGAACAGCTGGCAGGGGAATTCAATCGAATAATTTTTTTTCTAAAAAAGGATGGTAAATTACCTCACTATCAGAAGCAAACTCTCCATCTAGAGCTATGCACCTAGATGGACTGGCACACAGAAGACATGGGAGTGTCATTCTTGCCACCAGAAGTCAAAAAGGTTAGAAGAGAAGTTGACTCTTACCCAGTCGTGCAAGCAAAAAGAAGGAAGATCTGATCCTAGTTGAAAGACTGTAGTGGCTTCCATTACTTCACTGATACCCTCTCTTCGCTTCAGCATATTCTTGAAGAACGGTTGAGGAGACAGTTGACCAAGACCAAACTAACAAGCTACAAAAGAAGGGTTGTAAAACTCATAGGTTGGAAGGTTGCCTAGAAGGAATGAACTTGTAGACATCTTGCCACGACCATGACAAAATTCGGCTAGAAGAACACAAGGTTTGATGAAGGAATTGAAGATTGTAGCCACTGTTTTATCTGAGCAGCCTGATTCAAATTAAAATTTGAATAGGAAAGCCAACTCATTGTTCTCATCCTCATCATAGGGTAACCAAGTCAGGATATCTGCATCAAACCCTCTATAAAATTTCTTAAAGAGATGGCCAACATTGATGGCAATTGTTATGGCCGATGCAGTTTCACCGTAGTTCATGCACTGATGGGTTTTTCCTTCTTTGTCTCTGTATTCCTCATCAAAGTTGGAGGAAGGAAAGCTCAAATTCTAGAGATTTGGCCTTACAATCTTATGCATATATAAGTTTAACCACATTTGTATTAGCCACCAAGGGCCGCTGATGGTGTGCACTGCTTCATTCTTTAGGAGCTGGGCGGCCACCTGATATATCAATGGTAAGCTAATCCCAATAGATATTTGCCAAGAGGAATTTTAGCGCCTACTGCCAGATGCTCTGCCATGAGTTTATGATTGTAAGTCAGACCACAAGATGACCCATAGAAGATGAATCTTTCTAACCACATGTTTAGGAAGGCTAGATATTCTCTTTCGCTAACAGTTGATCCATCTCTAATATGGTTTAGAATGTAGCTTACCCATCCTGTGCAATCTGATATTTTGGCTTATTTCTTGGATTCGGCACTTAAAAAGTCATAAGGTTGCATTGATCCTGTTATTCTAAGTGAAAGCTCTAGTTTGGTTTTGGTGAATTGATGAAACCCTAAGTGCTAACCTAGTTTATCAAGTGATCATGAGATAGGTAGCACATTCTAAGTGGTGAAGCAAATGAAGATCATGACATGATGATGGTGATGCCATGGTGATGATCAAGTGCTTGGACTTGAAAAGAAGAAAGAGAAAAACAAAAGGCTCAAGGCAAAGGTATAAATAGTAGGAGCTATTTTGTTTTGGTGATCAAGACACTTAGAGAGTATGATCACATTTAGGTTCGATAGCCGTACTATTAAGAGGGGTGAAACTCGTATCGGAATGCGGTTATCAAAGTGCCACTAGATGCTCTAACTCATTGCATATGCATTTATGATCTAGTGGAGTGCTAACACCCTTGAAAATGTTTGTGAAAATATGCTAACACATGTGCACAAGGTGATACACTTGGTGGTTGGCACATTTGAGCAAGGGTTAGGAACTTCACCGGCGGAGTGTCCGCCTGTAGAGTACGGATAGTCCAATGGTGTCACCGACACCCTAGACAGAAAAGATGGAGGTCACTGTAAGTGACCAGACGCTGGTCTCGGTTGGACCGACGCATCTGGTCAGTGGCAGCAGAGGGCGCGCAGCGTCGGTCATTGACCAGACGCTGGGTCACTTAGTGACTGGATGCTGACAAGGTGTGTCCGATCCTACTGACATGGCAGTGGATAGAGGAGTCGCCGAGTGATCGGATGCTGGGTGTGTCCGGTCGAGCATGATCGGATGCGTCTGGTCATGAAAAGTCATCTCTGAATGCTTACTGGAAATGACCAGATGCTGGGGTTCATTCATCCGGTCACTTTGAGCTGCTGCATCCGGTCGTCACTTGACCGTTGAGATCGAGCGATCAACATTTGAAGAGAGGGGACACGTGGCACGCATCACATGACTAGACGCTGAGGTCCAGCGTTCGGTCAATATGACCAGAGCGTCCAATCACCCTGTGTTGTGCCTAGTGAAGGGTTACAATGGCTCTATTTCGTGGGGCTTCTATTTAAGCCCCATGGCTGACTCAAGCTCACTCTCTTGGCCATTTGTATTGACATAACAACCTTGTGAGCTTAGCCAAAGCCCTTCCACTCATCTCTATCATTGATTCATCATCTTTGTGAGATTGGGAGAGAATCCAAGTGCATTGCTTGAGTGTTTGCATCTAGAGGCACTTGGTGTTCATGTTTTGCTGTAGGAGGACAAATCAACTATAGATTGTTTGAAGGGGATTTGATTGGTTTCTTGACAAATAAAATCAAATGGGTTAGGGTCACCCATAGGCCCAAGAAAATAGACATTGGGAGCAATAGCTGATGGAATCAAGATTTCGTTCCTCATTTCCTAGAAATCAGATAAAATAAAATTAAGAAGAAAGGAAATGCAGGGTAGCGGCCGGTACTTGGAGAATAGGAACTTGAAAGCATACCTCGGGGATGTGGTCGCTGGTTGCCATTACAGCCAAAGTAGATTTGAATCTAAGGAAGATCGCTTGAATAAAGGCTTTGTAGGGTAGAGGATTTGCTAGGGTTGAGACTTTAGCGATGGCGCCGTCGGCTGTTAAAATTTGCTTGAAAAAGAAGGGAAAAGCAAACAGGCCGAGTGAGTTGGGATACTGTTGGGATATTATATAAGACTCGGACTGAGAAATCAGGAGTCACGCGTATATCTCATAATAAAATGGTTGCGACGCGATAAACAGGTAAATAGAAATTTTGGAATAAAATCATTTTTATCCCAAAATTAGGGGGCATGTGTTTACACCAAAATTTGAAAAGAAGAACATGGGAACTCGGAGCTTCCAAGATTGTGTCAATCAAGGAATCGATTGCATAAGGATCGATATCAGCTAATTCAGATGCAGCACTGGAATCAGCTCTCTTCGAATGACGTCAGCAGATGACGACAATGAGCTACGGTTGGCGTCGGGAAATATATGTCGGACTCTACAAAAAGGGAAAGATTAGGGTCTAAATTATCTTAAGTTAGGAATATTTTCTTTTATACCAAAGATTGTAATGAGTCATACTTGAGTAGGATTCATGCTTAGGCTCCGGGTATAAATAATGGACCCCAACTATTGTAAAAAAAGACAACCAATCAATCAATACAAGTTACTTTTTCGGCTTTACACCAACCCTTAGGAGTAGGAGTAGTGTAGATCTCAGCGAGTTCTTCAACAAGTAGGGCTGCATCGGTCGGGCCGACCTCTGGCTTGTTTGTAAGTACCATCATGGCTTATACTTTTGTTTATACGGCTGCATCGGTTAAGTTCGACCTCCACCGTGAACTCTAGTATAAGCTAGTTATTGACTCTTATCTAGTTCAAGTATGGCTGCATCGGTTAAGTTCGACCTTCACTGCTCGAATTAGATTAAGGTCAAGTTATCGAGTCTGCCTAAGGGTGGCATCCTTCGGTTAGATTCATTAAGTTACAGATCTTGCTGATGTTCTTATTGTTATTAGTTTTCAGCAACATCAACCTGCCCGGTCAAGATCGATCTAGATCAGCCTCATATCCTTTTAGTCTATTATTTGCTTTGTTAGAACATGATGTTTCTTACTTTGAGCGATAGGTTATGTTTCATCGGTTGTTCTACTTCGATCTCAATCGTGCATAGTACGTGGTTAAGGCATGTCTGATCTTGAGGAGGTTTGCTGGCTAGTTAAATTTGGTCTATAGTTCGCTATTATGGCTATAACAATCCGATCGATCCCCACTGATGGCACTTTAGATCAAAGGATGTTAGTTGGTAGATTTGTTTTCGATCAAGTGTGACCTTGGCTGTTTGCTATGCCTACATTGGCTAAATAGCCGATCGCCTATGATTTAATGCCTATAGTGTGTCTCCAAGGTTCTATTAAATGTGAATAGATTTGTTTACTTTAAAGGTTTGATTTGTTGTCTTTATCACGGCTGCCATCGATCCGGTCGAACCCCACTATTAGAGATAACAAGTTAAGTATCATGAGTTCATAGGTTTGTCCATGTTAAATAGTCGATTGTTCTCACGCTGTAGTTCCTTTTCCACCTGAATCAGCTATTTCAGCCAATTTGTTTGAGCTTTTACACATATAGCGTGTCTTTTGGAAAGCCTGTTAATGTGTAGATGGTTTTATAGATTTTTTGGTTTTAGTTTGTTATTATCATCATAGCTATCATTGATCCGGTCAAACCTCACTATTGATAGTAACATATTAGATTCATAGCGTTTGTAGATCCATTTATACTAAACAGTCGATTTGTTCGCATGTTATATCCTTTCTCGATAGATTCATCGGCCCAATGCTTTATATTAGTAATACTCACCAAGTTGATGATTTTACTTACATCTGCATGCATTGTACTTGTCAACATAAAATCAATCGCGATCCATAAGCTTTACAGTCTGTAACAGCTGATTTCTACACGTATCAGTCGTTTAGTCGATTTTCCCGTCTAGCTACTCCTGAAGCGGCACACTTGGAACTATTTGGGCAAAGCCAGCATGTTCCACCTTAATTTACTGATAAACTTTCTCTCCTTGTCAATTGCAGGTCAAATTCACTAGCATGCCTCGGAAGAAATTCGTAGGATCGGCTAGCCCTGTGTTGAAACCAAGTGGATCTCCAGCCTTGCTCCATCAAGCAGATCCTTCTGGCTTACTGTGTGCCAGGCGCATCGACACATTTTTGGGCTGACACCAGCACAACAGCTTGGCTGACTTTGCACATGCAAACAGCCTATGCACCCGGGGAGCTATAGGGAAATACCAAATGACCTTTACGGGACCTCCTCTGGTCTTGGTACCCTCATCTAACGGCCCTTCCTTGTACCGTGGAGCTTCACACTTGGGGCACTTGTTCAAGTCTTTGTATTTTTCACTACGGTAGAATATGCAATCATTGGAACATGCGTGGATTTTTTTCAACCTCGAGGTCGATGGGGCAGATCATTTGCTTGGCCAATTATGTCTTTTCTGGTAACTCATTTTTTCTGAGAGCGTTTTCCTTATTATACCAAACAACTGATCGAAGCCTTTATCGCTCAATCCATTTGTCAATTTGAACTCTAACAGCATGATGTTGGCTTCCAGTTTGCTCATTGGACAATTCCTATACAATAGTGTTTTGCCATCTTGTCTTATTTTCTCTAGCTTTCTCAGTTGTCTTTCACTAAGGCATCCGGTTTCTACATTATGTAGCAACTAAGAAATGACATCGTTATCCTCGGTATCATCAGCTAGCGTGTTCCTAAACACATTATTAACTGTGGCCATAGGTTCCGTATTGACACCGGGTTCCTCATCAGCACCGTGGATGGCTATGTCAGGCAGGTCCACATCATCATCGTTTTCCTACAAAACATTCACACCAACCTCACCATGCGTAGTCCATATTGTATGGTTTGGTATGAACCCCCTGGTAATCAAGTGCAATCGTATAGACTCAATTTGAAGAAAGTTCCTTTGATTCTTGTAATCTTTGCATTGGTAGAAGACAGGATTCCTATTCCCAGCATAGGCTTTGGCATTGGTGATAAACTGGGTGACGCCATGCATGTACCATTTGTCCATTCGGGACAGATGTATCAACTCTCGATCCATCTCTGCATAAAAAAATACTGAGACAGTAATTACAAAGAATTAATAAGAAATCAAGCTTCATGAACAACAATTGTAGCTCGAAAGTACTATTTTTGAAAAACATTATTGTACATTAATTATTAGAAAATTAAAATTGGTAGCCCCGGCCCTGTAAATTGAAAATCATAGTAAAAAATAATTATTGCACAATAATGAAGAACAACTATTCTATTCTACTTCTAAGAACTAATTATAGCATCACATACTAACAATGATGATCTTGACCACCATGGAATAATTAGCTAGGAATTTAAATATGTTCATAGACACCAACCTTTTGGATGATGGATTCACCATAATTTAAGCCTTGCACAAATATCCAATTGGAAAAGTGCTCTCTAGAATGGAGAAAGAACTAGAATGAGAATCAAGCAATGTAGCCATCAAAACAAAGCTAATTAAGCAACAAAATCAAAGGAGTGGATGTTTGTTACTAACCTTAAAGCAAAAAGATCAAGCCATTCTTTAAAATCCAAGCGCTAGCTTCATGGTGAAGAGCAACTGCAACAATGGAGGAAGGGCCCAAACGCGTGCCTCTATTCTCGGGATGGAAGAGAGGAGGAAGAAGAGGATGGCTGCAGCCTTTTGTGCTATAGGCTTATCACCGTCGGTTCTTGGCTAGAACTGACAGTGATAGATTCCAATCACTGTCGACTCTTTGCTTCAACCAGCAGTGATAAGTGGCCGCCAAAACACTGCCGGATCAAGCCACAAATCGATAGTGATGTGGTCCTTCACTGCCGGTTTTAGCCTAGCCCCAATCATTTTCTCATTTTCAAGTTCATAACCGGCAGTGAAGGTACATCACTGCCGATTCTCACAAATCCAGCAGTGATGAGGCCAGCAGTGATGTCCAAATCTATAGTAGTGTAGGGAGGCCACCACATCTAAGAACTTAAAACATATTTTTTTACCCTAAACGAATTTAAATAAAAATGTCTATCAACTATAAAGTTGCAGATCTCTTCAAGCTCTACAACCTTGATATAATGTTCACCTTCATCCAACTACATTTTGAAAAGTTATGTTTTTGTTGCACTAACACTAACCTTCTTTACAAATGCTTTTTATACAAACAATTCATAACACTAACCGCTTCTAGAAATATTTCTACAGATGTGATACTAACCACCCTTGAAAAATAGATGATTTTTTTAGGAGCGGCTAGAAACATTGATTGCCTATATAAATTGATTTCTAGATACCAATAATCTCAGAAATCATGTTTAGAAATGGTTTTTAATGAACCCCTTTCGAAGTAAGAGACATTTGTGTCATAGTATGAGCTTTGAGGATGGCCAAGGACTCTGACATGGAGGTGTACCCTGTGCTAGCTCTGTGCTCGTGAATGTTCATGATGATCCTCTACCTGCGGATGGTTGCACGGAGGGATGTGTCTCCATCAAGGATGTCCATGCTAGCATGCATCCATCGTCTAGAGCTGGCCGGTGGCAGCGTGCTACATCCCTCCTGCTACGGGGATTTCTGTTTGGGGTTCCTTGTCCCGTCTCTGAAGGCGGCCACAAATGCTGTTGGCCTGGCCAATGAAGCACCTGCTGGTCACCAGTGGGCCGGTCGCTCAACATAACCATTCATCATCAATACTTCTTTGTTTTCCTAATCCTAAAAAAAGTAGACTAAACTTTTGGGTTAGGTAGGTTTAGTAACTCGCGTGCTCTGACATACTAGTAGAGAAATGGCCTTTGATCCCACCTCGAAATTTTGCTTTAGTCCCAGTATTTTTCGTGCCCGGAACTAGAGATATCTTTAGTCCCGGTTTGTAGCTCCAACTGGGACTAAAGGACCCTACCCAACGGCTACTGCGGCAGGCTTTTGCTACAGGGGACCTTTAGTCCCGGTTGGTGCTACCAACCGGGACTAAAGGTTAACTTTTACTCCCGGTTGATCCCTCCAACCGGGAGTAAAAGTCTACTCCCAGCTGGAGGCTCTGTCCGGGACTAGGAAGGGACCTTTAGTCCCAGTTTCTGTCTCCAACCAGGACTAAAGGTCCCCTCCTATATAGCCCTTGTTCCTCCTCGAGTCCGAGCCACTTCGAGCTCAGTGTTCTTGCTTCATCGCCGGCCTCTCTTCTTGCTCATCACCGGTGTATCACAAGATTTCTTCCATTCCTCCATCAATTCTTCGGTTCTGAAGGTTACCAACTTTATACTCTTATGTTTCATCAGTAGCTTATTTCATTTTGTGGACTAGATATATGTGGTTTTTTATGTTAGATTTTTTTATTTGTAAGCCAATTAAGCTCAAAATCACTTTAAAGTTTGCGTATTTGGATGAAGGAAGGTTAAAGTAGTTATTCAAAACTAGTATTGGGTTTTCAATTCTAGCATGCATAGCACACTTCATGGTTTGGAGATATAGAGAATTTTAGAGTTTTTTTAATTTTATTTGTTTATAAAATGAGAAATTTATATTATATTAAAAATGAGTATAGAGAGTAGATGGCAACTGCTTTTGGGTCCTCAGCCTCTCATCAGGTTCCAAAGCGACTAAGGCCGGACCTTCCTCTCATTGCATGCAGCAAGTGTGAGGAGAAGATTGTGATGGAGTACCGGGTGAGGAAGGAGTGTCCCAACAAGGGCCGTATCTTCTACAAGTGTCTAGATCGCAATGTGAGTTATTTTGTCGCATTTGATGATTATGGTTAATTTATACTTATTTTCATGATGATTGTGATTAAAGTTCTAATTTTTTTGTTTTAATTTCAGTGGGATGGCACTGGATGTTCAGGCTGGTACTGGGAGGAAGAGTATGTTGAACACGTGCAAAACTCTCTTGCATAGGTGGCTATGGCGGCTGATGAGGCAGTGATCCTACGGAAGAAGCCCATAGATGTTGAACAAACGCATGATCTATCTGTTTTAGTTGGGATTGGTCACGAAATCCTTATGCTGCTGAAGTACATTTTAGCTTTAGTTATTTTAGTGGTAGTTGGGATTGTCTACATTGTAGCAAGACTTTCATAAATTAATACCTTGTGTGGTGGCATGCATGTCGTATAATTAACTGATTATGTTCTAGGTTTTAATATGGTATGTATGTCATGTAATGCAGATGAGCCGGCATTGGATGTACAATGCTGATCGCCGCTCCCAAGAGTTCATTGAGGGCGTGCATTCTTTCTTACGTGTGGCCGAGGCAAACAAATGTGATGGTTTCATGTGCTGCCCATGTGTCATATGTAAGAATTTGAAGGAATATGCTAGCTCAAGGAGTCTTCATTCACACTTGTTGAAGTTGGGTTTCATGCCAAACTATATTTGTTGGACGAAGCACGGAGAAACCGGGGTTGTAATGGAAGAAGGTGAAGAAGAACAATGGGACGATGATGACATTATTGCTGAATATGGTGCCTTCAATGATACTGCAATGGGGGAAGCTGAAGAAGAGGTAGTGGTAGAAGATGAGCCTGCTGATGATCTTGGTCAAGCCATTCATGACTCACAAAGAGAATGCGAAAGTGAAAATGAGAAGATCAAGTTCGAGCGCATGCTAGGGGATCACAAGAAATTGCTATACCCAACTTGTGATGCGGGACAGAAAAAGTTGGGTACCACACTAGAATTGCTGCAATGGAAGGCAAAGAATGGTGTATCTGACAAGGGATTTGGGGAGTTACTGAAAATCCAAAAGAAGATGCTTCCAAAGGATAATGAATTGCCCGTCACTACGTACGAAGCAAAATAGGTAGTCTGCCCTTTGGGATTAGAAATCAAGAAGATACATGCATGTCCTAATGACTACATCCTCTACCGTGGCAAGGAGTACGAGAAGTTAGATGCATGCTCAGTATGTCATGCATCGCGGTATAAGATCAGGCGAGATGACCCTGGTGATGTTGAGGGCGAATGTCCCACAAAGAAAATTCCTACCAAGATTATGTGGTATGCTCCTATAATACTACACTTGAAACATCTATTTAGAAACAAAGACCATGCAAAGTTATTGCGATGGCACAAAGAAGACCGTAAGGTAGACAATGTGTTGAGACACCCTACTGATGGGTCCCAGTGGAGAGCAATCGATAGAGAATTCCCAGAGTTTGCAAATGACGCAAGAAACTTAAGGTTTGCTTTAAGTACGGATGGTATGAATCCTTTCGGGGAGCAGAGCAGTAGTCATAGCACTTGGCCTATTACTCTATGTATCTACAACCTACCTCCCTGGTTATGCATGAAGCGTAAGTTTATTATGATGCCAGTGCTCATCCAAGGTCCAAGGCAACCTAGCAATGGCATCGATGTGTACCTGAGGCCACTAGTTGAAGAACTTCTACTTGTGTGGAATAGACCAGGTATATGTGTGTGGGATGAGCACAAACAGGAGCACTTTGACCTGCGAGCATTGTTGTTCGTAACAATCAATGATTGGCCTGCTCTAAGTAATCTTTCAAGACAATCAAACAAGGGATATAATGCATGCACGCACTGTTTCAATGACATTAAAGGTATATTCTTGAAAAAATGTTGAAAGGTCATGTACCTTGGCCATCGTCGATTTCTTCCTACGAATCACCCCCTAAGAAAGAAAGGCAAGCATTTTAAAGGTAAGGCAGACCACCAGTCCAAGCTGGGCAACCAAACTGGTGAGGATGTACTCAATATGGTCAAGGATGTGAAAGTAGTATTTGGAAAGGCACATGGCAGCGAACCTGTTCCAAACGACATCGACGGTCATGCACCCATGTGGAAGAAGTCCATATTTTGGGAGCTACCCTATTGGCAAGTCCTAGAGGTCCGTAGCGTGATCGATGTGATGCACCTGATGAAGAATCTTTATGTGAACCTGCTAGGCTTCATGGGTGTGTATGGGAAGCCTAAGGACACACTTGAAGCACGACAAGACCTACGATGTTTGAAAGAATAAGACAACCTACATCCAGAGAAGACAGATGATGGATGCCATTACTTAAGTCCTGCCAGCTGCACTCTTAGCAAAGAAGAGAAGGAAAGCATGTTTGAATGCCTAGCACGCATCAAGGTACCATCTGGATTCTCCTCGAATATAAAGGGTATAATAAATATGCCAGAGATGAAATTCCTAAACTTAAAGTCCCATGACGGCCATGTGCTCATGACGCAATTGCTTCTAGTTGCATTAAGAGGAATTCTACCTCCAAATGTACGTCTAGCCACCATGAAGCTATGTGCATTCCTCAATGCAATTTCTCAAAAGGCAATCAATCCAATGGATCTAGCTAAACTATAGAATGATGTGGTTCAATGTCTTGTCAGCTTTGAGTTGGTGTTCCCTCCTTCCTTATTTAATATCATGACACACCTCCTAGTTCACCTGGTTAAGGAGATTAGCATTCTCGGTCCTGTGTTCTTGCACAACATGTTCCCCTTTGAGAGGTTCATGGGAGTCCAAAAGAAATATGTTCGCAACTGTGCTCGACCAGAAGGAAGCATCGCCAAGGGCTATGGAACAGAGGAGGTCATTGAGTTTTGTGTTGACTTTATTCCCAACCTTGACCCGGTTGGTGTTCCTGAATTGCGACATGAGGGGAGACTAAGTGCAAAGGGGACATGTTGACAAAATATGGTCGGTAGTCTACCTAGGGGTATGGCCAAGGTAGTAGTTTGTCGGTAGACAGATGCGCAAGCCACAAACAAGACGATGATGCAAGACAGACATGAGGTTTTATCCAGGTTCGGCCGCCAAGAAGGCATAATACCTACGTCCTGCGTCTAATTGTATTACTGTATGTCAATGAGAGATATTTTTTAGAGGGGTCCCCTGCCCTGCCTTATATAGTCCGAGGGGGCAAGGTTACAGATCTGGAAACTAATCCTAGTCAGTTACAATTGCCATAGGTGGCCGGATAAGGTTTCCTATTCTAACCGACCAAGATCTTGCTTAATCGCCAAATCTGTCTTGACTCCTTGCGTGGGACTCCGAACAGGTTGGCCAGGCCACGCGTCATCTTTTGGTGGACCGGACCCACTGATCTGAGCCGGCCCAAGCTTAGCCGTAAGGGTATAGGGGTTAATACCCCCACAGCTAGTCCCCTGAGCTCCATGTATTATGCTGTGACACTGCCATTTTAACCTTCTCCGAATAGTGAGGCTTGAGTTCTTGACATCTCTGACCACCATTGTTGCCAGAGAAGTAAGTTGTCCAAAGAATGTATGGTGCTCTTAAGAAAAAAGAAAAAGATTTCTGTCCTGGGAAGTGTGCCCACTTGTATTTCTGAAAAGAAATGTAAGTGCGTCTTGAAGCATAGCGTCCTTGATCATCAGAGGCGTAGTGGTCGAAAAAACAAGCACATTCACTGCTAGGTGAAGTGTGCCCACTTAGTCCCTTGAGCCTGGTAGGTAGGTGACGTAGGCACGTGGTGCCAGGGTCCAAAAAGAATTCCCAGTTAAATTGAGAACCCAATCGTCGAACAGTCGATACGAGATGCACCGGCAGGTGCATCGTACCGATGTAGTCCCGAGCTTACTGGAAGGCAAAGTATGAGCCTTGTAGCAAGGTCTAAATAGATGTCTCTCAACTGTATGTGAGTACAAATCACATGTAGCCGAGGAAAGCGATCTCCAAGCAGTGGTCGGGACAGTTCCCGAGCACGATAGTAATCCTTACAATCAGTCAAAGCATAGGGGTCGATTAAACAAACACATTCGCCGCAAGGTGAAGTGTGCCCACTTAGTCCCCGAGCCTGGTAGTAGGTGACACAGGCACGTGGTGCTAGGGTCTAAAAAGAATTTCCACTGGAGTTAAGAATCCCATCGTCGTATAGGCGATACGAGATGCACCGGCAGGTGCATCGTACCGATGTAGTCTCCGAGCTTGCTGGGAGGCGAAGTATGAGCCTTGTAGCAAGGTCTAAATAAATGTCTCTCAACTATATATGAGTACAAATCACATGTAGCCGAGGAGAGCGGTCACCGAGCAATGGTCGGGACAATCCCCGAGCACATTAGTGGTCGAAGCAGTCCCCGAGCACAGTAGTGGTCATAGCAGTCTCCGAGCACAATAGTGGTCATAGCAGTCCCCAAGCACGGCAGTGGTCGGGGTAGTCCCCGAGCATGACAGTGGTCTAGGCAGTCCTCGAGCACGGCAGTAGTCTAAGCAGTCCCCGAGCACGGCAGTGGTCTGGACCATCCTTGAGCACAAGACATGCAACGAAAAAATGAACGCCGCTTGTATTATTATTTGGTGTATTTATTTTTCTTCTTATTCTATCAAGTTCAATCGTTCATTTCTGGTCAAAAAAGCAGACAGGTATAGCACATCATACTATCCTCTTGCCCTTTCTAGCAAATAGTCGCTTGGCACTTGTAAAGAGGTGCATCAGTGTGGGCCCTCTCACACTAGCAACGAAGAGGCACGTACACTGGTAACAAAGGGGCGCGTTTATTGGCATAGATCTCGAGGTTGTGAAAACAACCATCTGCGGCACGTGCGCATGTCTCCCAAGAATCTCGGGCAGACGAAACGATGGAACTCTTGGTTATTTATAATATTGAATTGGTAAGTTACTTTTTACCGATCCCCATTATCATTCGCTGCTGCAGCCTTCTTCTTCCTCTTGCCAAACCCTATACCTCCGAAATCATCACCAATCACCCCTCCACCATAGCCACCCCTTTAGTAAGGACAGATTAATGGCGAAGAGGGACGCCCAGAAGAAAGCCAGAGTCATGGCGAAGGAGTGGTGGAAGTCAAGGAGCAATGAGCAGACCATCGAAGACCTCGTCACCATAGGAGTGCTCCACAACAAGGCACTCGCGGGATGGCATGTGTCGGAAGGAGAAAGCTACCCCGATCCACAACCAGGTGAGATTGTGGTTTTCGAGGATTTCTTCAAGCGGGGTTTTGGGGTTCCAGTGCACCCTTTCCTTCAGGGGCTCTATTTGTATTACGAGATTGGGATTTGCAATCTGCATCCCAACTCGATTCTTCTTGTCTCCACCTTCATCCATCTTTGCGAAGCATATGGTGGCTTCCAGCCCCTATTTCGACCTCTTTCGCCATCTGTTCTGTCTGCGGAAGAAAGGGAGCAGTGGCTCAAAGATAGCTAGAGGCGTATACCTCAATCTGTGTGACAGGATGAAGGCCCAGTACCTGCACTGCCCTTGGAACACATCTTTGGATGACTGGTACAAGAAGTGGTTCTACATCCATGAGGAGCCGAACACGATCACATTGTGGGGTTCATTCCGGAGAAGAAGAACAGCTGGTCGGAGAAGCCTGAGCACTTGGAGCAGATCTCAGAACTTCTTGAGATGATCTCATGGAAGAAACTGGATGGTCCGAGCATGGTCGGGAACTTCATCAGCTGAAGGATCCAGCCTTGCTAGAGGAGGGTACATCTCGGCTATGAGTACCAAGATAGCACGGACCCAACTAGGACTAGGCAAGAGGCACTTGACAAGATAGAAGTCAAAGCTAGGATTGGAGAGCTATTCAACTTAGCTGATCCAAATTATGTCAGGTTGAGCGACATCGAGCACGCCTTCAAGCTAGCCCATCCTCCCCCAAAGGTAAATTATGCTGCCTGTACCCGTAGAGTTATGTTGTAACAAAAACTTACTATGTTGTCGCCTTTATGTTTCCCAGAGTAATGGTCGTGACAGAGCAACAGTGTTCGTGTCTCTAGCCCCTGTTGTGGATTGACCACAAGTTGCCAGCCCAACCGCCCAGACCAGCGCCAGGGCCAAAGACATCGATTGGGCCGTACTCGGGGTTGGGGAGGAGGCAACGGCTAGAGCTACTGGCAAATGGCCAGCGGCCAGCAAGCGTCGTCAGTCCATCTTCCCACTCTCAGATGATGAAACAGAGGATGCAGACATCTTTTGACTTGTCCCTCGAAAGAGGAGGAGACAACTGGGGTCAATGAAGCAGGGTGGCTCCTCCGTGCCGGAAGGGATCATGTCACCGACCACTGCAACGCAGAGGACAAGCGGCAAAGGGGTCGAGCACCAAGCCCCTGGCACTAGTTCTGGTCATGGAAAAAGACCCGATGGCACCCACAGTGCATGTGGAGCAGGCGTGGATGAAGAGACGCGCCTTCGCCACATCATTCCGTGCTTCCAAGCTATAAGTATTTGTAACCTTGCTAAAAGCTTTCTATTTATATTGAATACTGTTGTCTTTTGAACTCATCTCTGATATATTAGGTCAACATCCACCGAAAATCCCGACCAGCTAGCCGGGTGCGGCTTGGCTTCGCCAGCAATGGCGGAGGGAACTGCCCAATAGCCGGCTATGGAGGAACCTATAGAAGAAAATCCACTGGAGCCTCAGCAGATGAGCGGCCAGATGATAGTCCCCGAGCAGCTGGTCAAGAAGAGAGCCGAGCCAAGCACAAGTGCTCCGAGCACTAACCCTGTTGAGGGGGATACTTTGACGCCAAGGGAATCAGACCAAGCCGAGGAGTAGCAGCCGGAGGTGGCACAGAGCATGCTTGCTGATGCTACGACTCGTGGGAAAGCCATAGTGGTCATAGAGACTACAAATTCTAGACAAGCGCCGCTACCTAAACAAGAGGCCAAAGAGGATGAAGTAGAAGAGGTCCTAGGCCATCCCCAAGACAAGCAACAACATGTATATGTGTCGCACTGGCGGAACGACCAGTGGGTTATGCACGAGGAAATCCCAGAGGTCGAAGAGACCATGAAAGTTGAACTGAGCGGCAAAACATCTGGTGATGGAAGTCCAGGTATGTTTAGCTTGACCACTTGATCCTGCTATCCTAGTCGAATTGTCTGACTTAGCTTTTTTACATGCAGGACTTGATGAAGACCGCAAGGTACCGAAAAAAGATGCTTTCGACCAGATTGAGGGGATCACCGCAAGCAATAGAGAACTGGCGGCTGAGGTGGAACGCTTGTGCCAACAACTTGAAGCCGCCGACTAGGAGAGGACGGAGCAAGAAGTACAGAACCAGAATCTGGTCGTCCAGCTCAATAACAAAGAGCAGGAAAAAACAAGTAAGTTGTCATTTTATTGCAGCAAGTGCATGACACGTGTTGTTGCATTAGTTGGTAGTAACAGCTGTAGTGCAGGCTTAGAAGCCAAAGTAGTCCGTCTCCAAGAGGAGAATAGCCAGTGTGGCCACAGAGTGTGGTCGCCTGAAGGAGGACAACGAGAAACTGGCGCAAGACCAGTTGTAACTCTGGGACCGCACAACTAAGATGAAGGAGGAACTAAAAAGTAAGTGTTCCAGACCACCTTGCTCATTCGGTTGCCTGCCTTATCTTGTCGTGGCGTGACATTTTAATGTCTTGTGCGGTTTGCAGTTTTAAAAGTCAATGCCAAGAAACATCTAGAAGCCATGATTAAAGATCGTGATGGCTAGAAGGCGTGATGCCTAGAGATCACCTGAAGACCAGGACACATGGAAGAACTGGTGCCAGGAGGTGGTAACTAGCATCATGCCCGTCCTCGACCTTATCGACCCAGCGCTTACAGAGGAAGTGCCAAGGACGCCGCAGCTCGGACTGGTCGAGAGATGCCAAAAGGCATGGGGATGGTTCCAAGAGTTTGTGAAGGAGACGGTGAGTACACAGGTGCACATGTGCTAAGCATGGTGCGTGCCCACTACCCCCTGATCGATCTCAAGCGCCTTGAGGCTGGGTACCCAAAGGAGGTGGACCCAGACAAGGCTGAGGAGCTTTGGATGACCTAGCTGGACCTGTCTTCAAAGATAATTGGCGACATTAACCTGTGTGGAGGTGGGACAGCACCTGTACAGGGTACGCCATCGACAAGTCAGCTAGGAAACACCATCAGTTGCTGAGCCAACCGATGAAACCTGCGGTCTCGACTAGCCAGGCATCGGCGGGGCCATCCTCTTCAGCTCGACCAGTACAAGAGTCCCCGAGACTCGAGCAGGGATATCGAAAGCAGCGAGCAGCCGGTGCCGCATGCTCCGACCAGCCAATAGAATAGGCTAGAGCTATAGAAGAAGGGACATAGTTGTGTTATTGTAAACTTGGTCCTCTTCAGGCAAGCTTGTAATAATGTAACTGTATATCATCATAAGCTTGTTTGCTTTGTATAAAACTGTATTTAAGCTTGAAACTCATGTTGGTGTAACTAAGTGAGAACATGTTAACGTTCTGTTTAGTTGTACCATTGTACTCGACACGTCATCCCGAAAAGTTTGTGCGGCCCTAGTTTGCCATGTGGTCGGAGTGTGAGGTATGTGACCTGTGCACACGTAGATGCGGACAAGTCAAACCAGGGGGGACCTGCCGATCACCTATAGCATAGAGAGCGGGTCCCATGCACACGTTGGGAGGAACCAGAGACAGGGCCTGCTCTGAAAACCATAGAAGGAATGGTGGTCGACTATTACTAGGCTAAGTTAGAATAACCGTAAAATTCGAAGTGACACATTAGAGTGGTCGGAGAAATCATAATAGCTTTATTGAATTAAATCAAAAGTACAAGAGGAGTACATATCTCAGTAGTTAAGCATAGAAACGCCTAAGCTTGTCGATATGCCATGAATTTGGTACGTCCGTACCGTCTAGGTGAGCTAACCTGTAAGACGTTGGTCGTGTGACTTCCTTGATCATGAAGGGCCCCTCCCATGGGGTTGCGAGTTTATGGACACCAGCCTGATTCATCTTCCACTTCAGGACCAGGTCCCTGACCATGAAGAACCGCTCTTTAATGTTCTTGTTGTAGTACCTGCGTAAAACAGCAAGGTATTTGGCTATACGTACACAAGAATCGAGCCGCTTCTCTTCTGCACTATTCACTTCTAGCTCCCGTACTTCATTGATATTGCCCTCGTCGAAGTTCTCTACCTGTGCTAATCTGAAAGCTATATCTGTTGGGAGGACTACCTCAGCGCCGTAAACCATGAAGTATGGTGAGACGCTGGTGTTACGACTGGGCTGAGTTCTAAGGCCCCAGACCATAGCTAGGCAACTCTTTGAGCCATCTTCCGAGAGCTTTGTCATTTTCTCTGTACATCCTCTTCTTCAATGCATCCAAGATCATGCTGTTTGCCCGCTCGACTTACCCATTAGCTCTAGGGTGCGCCACCGAGATGTATTTTACTACTATGCTCCTTTCATCGCATAAGTCCCAAAAAGTGTTCCCGGTGAACTGAGTACCCAGATTAGTGATGATGCTATTGGGTATGCCGAAACAGTGGATGACCTGGTCGAGGAATGTGACAGCCTTTTCTGAGGATGCCTGTACTAGAGGCATGTATTCTATCCACTTAGAAAATTTGTCGATCAGCACAAAGACACATGTAAATTTCCTAGGAGCCGGTTTGAAGGGCCCGATCATATCCAGTCCCTAGCATGCAAAGGGCCAAGAGGCTGGTATTGTCTGGATCTCATGTGCTGGTACATGGATTCTCTTGGTGAAGAACTGACAACCCTCACAGTGGCAGACTAGCTTCTCTGCGTCGGCTACTATTGACGGCCAATAGAACCCTGCTCGGAAAGCCTTACCGACCAGCATTCTTGAGGCCGCGTGGTTGCCGCAGGAGCCAGAGTGGATTTGGTCTAGGAGATGTTCGCCATCGTCCTGGGTTATACACTTCATCAAGATTTCCTCCTTTGTGTTCTTGCGCCATAACTTGCCATCGACGAGCAGGTACTGCTTACTGCGAACGCATCAGGCGCTCATTTTCTGTCCGATTAGTGTATCCGCTGTCCATCTGTTAGGTACTTGATGAAAGGTATTCTCTAGTCGGGCTCATGAGTGGTCGGAGGTGGCTCGGTGGTAGTCGACGCCGAAACCGTAGCCACCAATTGCTGGTCTGGAGGCTTGTTGACCATGGAATCTTCCTCTTTGATGGAAGGCATGAGCAGGTCTTGGACGAATACGCCATGTGGGACTTTAGCTCGGGATGATCCTAACTTTGACAGCGCATCCGCTACTTGATTTTTGTCCAGGACCACGTGTATGTACTCGATGCCATAGAACCTACCTTCTAGCTTTCTGATCGATTTGCAGTATGCATCCATCTTTTTGCTGGTCGTGTCCCAGTCCTTTTTTGAGTTGGTTGATGACCAGGGCTGAGTCTCCGTAGACATAGAGACGTTTAACGCCGAGCTCAACTGCAATGCGCAAACCATGTAGGCATGCTTCATACTCGGCGGCATTATTAGATGCTAGGAAATAAATCCTGAGGACATATCGGAGCTACTCCTTGGATGGTGATACGAAAAGGACTCCTGCTCTTGCACCGTCAATGTTGAGAGAGCCACTGAAGTACATCATCTAATACTCATCGCATCCTAAAGAGGCAGGCGTACTTAAGTCTATCCACTCGATGATGAAATCGACGAGCGCCTGAGACTTGATTGTAGTATGGCTTGCAAATTCCAAGGAGAAGGGGCATAGCTCCATTGCCCATTTGATGATGCACCCGTTCGCATCCTTGTTGCTAATGATGTCTCGTAGAGGGTACTCAGTCATGACCACCACACGATATCCATCGAAGTAGTGTTTCAACTTTCAGGATGTTATCAGTATGGCGTAGATCAACTTCTGAATCTATGGGTACCTGGTCTTGGACTCATTGAGTACCTCACTGATGAAATAGATTGGTCACTGTACCTTGTAGACATGGTTGGGCTCGTCGCGCTCGACCACCATGGCCGTGGGGACCACTTGATTAGTAGCCGCAATGTAAAGCAGGAGTGTTTCGTCTTCTCTGGGAGTAGTGAGGACCAGAGGTGATGTAAGGTATTGTTTTAGCTGTGTGAAGGTAACGTCTGCTTCCTCTGACCACTCAAACTTTTTAGATGCTTTGAGCAGTTTAAAGAACGGTAATCCTTTTTCACCTAATCTTGATATGAAACGGCTGAGGGTGGCCATGCATCCGGTAAGCTTCTAAACATCCTTCACCTTTTTGGGCGGCTTCATGTCCAAGACAGCTTTGACTTTCTCTGGGTTAGGGCATATGCCATCGTAACTGACGAAGTTGCCAAGTAGTATGCCAGAGGGAACACCAACGATGCACTTCTTTAGGTTTAATTTCCACTAGAATGTGTTAAGGGCTGCAAAGGTGCGTTCCAGATTGTCAACAAGGGTATGTGCTTCCTTGGTTTTGACAACTATATCATCAACATAAGCCTCGACGAGGCCGTCTTTTCTTTCTTCTTTGAGGCAGGTCTGTATAGTGCGTTGGTAGGTAGCCCCAGCGTTCTTAAGCCCGAACGACATAGTTGTGTAGCAGTAGGCGCCTAAAGGCGTAATAAAAGATGTCTTGATCTAGTCATCCTTTTTGAGAGCGATCTGGTGATAACCAGAGTAGCAATCGAGAAAGGACAGCAGCTCGCAACCGACGGTTGAATCTACGACCTCATCTATGCGAGGTAAGCCAAAGGGGTCCTTAGGGCAGTGTTTGTTGAGATCAGTGTAATCAACGCACATTCTCCATTCATTATTCTTTTTGCGTACAAGAACCGGGTTGGCTAACTACTCCGGATGATACACTTCTTTGATAAATCTAGCTGCCAAAAGCCATGTAACTTCTACCCTAATCGCCTCCTTTTTGTCACGAGCGAACCGTCGTAGCTTCTGCTTGATAGGTTTGGCCTTGCCGTTGACATTCAAGGAGTGCTCGATCAAGTTCCAAGGTACACCGGGCATGTCAGCAGGTTTCCATGCGAACACATCCGCGTTGCTCCTTAAGAACCTGACGAGCGCATCTTCCTATTTGGGATCCAGGTTGGCCCCGATAAGGGCTATTCTGCTGGGATCACCGTCGACTAGCTGGATCACCTTGTGCTCCTTGGACTTGTTGTTCTTGCGTGGAGCCTCGAGCTCTGGGATCTCCAGGTGGTCGGCTGAGGTCTTCTAGGCATCGAGCATGGTCTTGGCCATGCGAATAGAGAGGTCGTGAGCCTCTACTATTTTGAAACTGTTGTCCTCGTAGGTATAAGCTGCGTACACGTTGCCTCGGATGGTTAGAACTCCTTTCTCGGCAGGCATCTTGAGCACCAGATACCTGTAATGAGGTATGGCCTTGAACTTGGTGAGCGATGGTCGACCAAGAATAGCATGGTAGGTGCCGTCAAAGTCAGCGACCACGAAGTTGACGTAGTCAGTGCAGAAGTGGTCCGGGGTCCCAAATTGCACAGGTAGCGTGATCTGCCCGAGAGGTGTAGAGCTCTATCCAGGGAGAACATCCTAGAACTATGCCTCATACGGCTTGAGGTCCGCCTAGGTTATCTTTAGGGCAGGTAGACTGTTCTTGAATAGTATATCGATGGAGCTACTGCCGTCGATCAGTACTCTGTCGAACTGAACCTTGTTGATACAAGGATCGAGGACCAGGGGAAAACGTCCTGGCTTAGGTATTGCGGCCCATTGGTCCTTTCTACTGAAGGAGATTTTGCGGTGAGACCACGGAGGGAGCCATGGATCGGTGAGGAGGTTGTCAGTGTTGGCCATGTTCAAGCAAGCGCGGGCGAGTAGCTTGCGTTCTCGTTTGGTCTCAATGGACACCTTGCCTTCGATGATGGTGTGCATGTGATCGGTTGGCTTGACATACTTGTGACGGGGACCTGCTTCTTCATCATCGTTGTCCTCGTTGCGCTGTTCCCCTGCGTCGTTAGGCTTGTCGGATGTATCTAGAGCCTGTTGATGCGTGTAGATAGACTTGAGAACGTGGCAATTTTGCATGGTATGGTTTGACTTAGGATGGAGCTGGCAGGGCCCTTCCAATGCTTTAGCATAGTTGTCTTTGTAGTTACAATGTCTGCCACCTTTTTTAACGGCGTTGACCTCGCCGTCATCTTCCCGAGCATGCTTGCCCCTGTACTCGTCATGGCGGTTACGCCACTGATTATGTTGGTCGCAGTGGTCGCGAGGGTCGTTGCGCTGGTTGTGGCGGTCAAAATTGTCGTTCCGACCACGGTTGTCGTGGTAGTCATTGCGGTGTGGGGGGTGGTCGGAGCGTGGAACCCTTGCTGCTTCTTCAATAATTCTCTTTTTAGCGTCGTCGGCGTCTGCATATTTCTTAGCGATGGCCAGGAGCGCTATGACCGATTCAGGTCTCTTGCGGAGGAGCTTGTCCCTTAGGGCGTCATGGAAGCGGAGGCTAGTGATGAAAGCCTCGATTGCCTTGTTGTCGGAGATTGATGGGACCTTGATGCGCATCTCCAAGAAACGCCGGATGTACTCGCGCAGTGGCTCATCTTTTCGATCTTGAATCCGCTGCAGATCATATTTGTTGTTGGGTTGTTCGCAAGTAGCAATGAAGTTGTCGATGAAGGCTTGCTTGAGCTCCTGCCAAGAATCAAAGTAGTTCACCGGCAAGCTAACCAGCCATTGGTGACCTGCATGGCCAACAGCGACTGGGAAGTAATTAGACATGACATGCTCATCAGCCATGGCTCATCTGCATGTAGTTTCGTAGAGCATGACCCATAATTTGGGGTTTTCCTTGCCGTCGTACTTTTGAAGTTTCTCGAGCTTGAAGTTTTTGGGCCATATGACTTGGCGAAGGTGTGAAGTAAACTGCTTCAGACCCGGCGGGCCATGGGTAGTGTCATATTCCATACGGCGATAACTTTCATGGGATGCTCGATCATTGGCTCTCTAGTTGATGCAATCGCGCAAATCACGTTCCCCGAGGTAGCGGCGGAGATCGTTATTGCCATCATGGTGATCCTGGTCGCCATCCTGATTAACCCTGCGACCGCGGCGATTATCGCGGTTATCTTGGCGGTTGTCATCTCGAACGTCGCGGCGGTTGTCCTCTCGACGGCGGTTGTCGTCCCGACCACTATCATGACCGCCATTTGCGCCTTGACGGTTGTCTAATGGGTCATTGTTGTGCAAGCCACATTGGTTGAGTGGCTATGAGCGACTTGAGTATTGGTGGCTGTGGCTTGATTCGACTGAAACGGATGGAGCCCGGGCTTGATTCACCATCTCTGTGGTCTGAGCCATAGTAGCCATCAGATAAGCTTGTATATCATCGCGAACTGCCTAGGTTTTGGGGGGTGTTGGGTAGCCATTGCATTGTCGCCATGGCGATGGCTACGTTGGCGCTTGGAGTCCTGAAGATCTGCTTGTCCCCCACCCTATCGAAAGCATTGTTAAGGTCGCGTGGCTGGACCCTTACACGTCATGCCTCCTCTTCTACTTCAGCTTTGATTTGCTGGCGATTAAACCGATCAATATTGCATGCCTCGCATGTAATCCTTTCTTGTTCTGTTTTGCCAACTGCTGGCAGTTCATCATTGCTGACAACATTGATCAAACCCCCTCGCCTTGGTGGGAAAGATGGGAATTGCGGGAACCCCGGGGCGTGGTCTGGGATATCCATATCGTATTCGATGCCTTCATCATTGTGATGTTGGAGCTCGGTGTGGATGGAGGCATTAGATGCGATGCCAGACAAGGAGTTGGAGTCACCCTCTTAGACCATGTGGATAGATCCTTCTTGATAATCCTCAATCTGGATCATGTTGACGAAGTTGCTTGGCCTCGGCCGAGGCTGATGTAGAAAACACAGATCTGAGCAGCGTTGCATGTTATACACATAGTTGGATGCAGCTTTTTGCAGGCTATAGGACTAGGCCTAGTAGTTCTCCATCGAGGCTTTGTACTCGAAGAGCCAGAGACCCGTCATGGAGGCTGGCCAGCGATGAGCGGAGTGCCCTTCAGGAGTAGATATGACCACAAGATCTGTACTAAGTCATGCAGGACGACTGGCCCGAGCTGGTCGGGTAGATCTGTTGTGGGGAGCGGTTACCTGCTCATTAGGTTGACTTTTAATTGTACTTACTAGAGCTAGGGTTTCAGCGAGTTTGGTGCCGACCCAATCGATGGAGTCGAGCAGGTCGGTGTTGTCGATCTACTTCCCTTTGTAGCGGGGAAGCAGATGACAGGTTGTTGGCATGGCTGAAGATGATGCAGGCATGGTTGGAGCCAGATATACCATGGTCGGAGCCAGATCCATCGTGGTTAGAGCTGTATCCATTGTGGTCGGAGCCGTATCCATCATGGTCGGAGCCGTATCCACCATGGTCAGAGCCATAGCTGATGCAAGTGAAGCAGTGGTCGGTGTAGACTGAATCCACGCCTCCTCCGTGGTCATGGCAATGAAGTTGTCAGAGCTGGTGGTCCAGGTGATCTGGCCGACGATGAACGTGAGGCCGTTCGTCGTAGCCATGGAGCCAGAGATGGTGACCATCTTGTTTGCTTGGAGAGCAGTACGCACACCCCCTACCTGGCGCGCCACTGTCGATGAAATATGGTCGACATTCTACCTAGGGTTATGCCCAAGGTAGTAGTTTGTCGGCAGACAGATGCGCAAGACACAAACAAGATGGTGACGCAAGACAGACATGAGGTTTTATCCAGGTTCGGCCACCAAGAAGGCGTAATACCTACGTCCTACGTCTGATTGTATTGCTATATGTCAATGAGAGATATTTTTTAGAGGGGTCCCCTACCCACCTTATATAGTCCGAGGGGCAAGGTTACAGATCTGGAAACTAATCCTAGTCAGTTACTATTACCATAGGTGGTTGGATAAGGTTTCCTATTCTAACCGACCAAGATCTTGCTTGATCGCCAAATCTGTCTTGACTCCTTGCGTGGGACTCCAAATAGGTTGGCCATGCCATGCATCGTCTTTTGGTGGACCAGAACCACTGATTCGGGCTAGCCCAAGCTTAGCTGTAAGGGTATAGGGGTTAATACCCCCATAGGACACTAGGGAAGAAAACATATATTGGTATGCAGGACAATTATTTTAATAAAGCACACTACACAGTTCTGCAAAACTCCTTCTTGGTGGATCCATATATCGAGACACATAAAGAGTTGCTCTGATCCGAGTTTCCAAGGAAGTCTGAAGCTTGGATTATGCGTCAGCACATGGAAACTTTCAGCGACTAGTTGCAAAAAGAATGTCGGGGTGATGAGAGTATTGATGAGCAACTGCATTTGTTGGCTAGGCAGCCATCGTGGCATGTCCTCACATACAAAGGGTATGAGATAAATGGGAATACATTTTACACAGTAGCCCAAGATAAAAGGAGCACCAACCAAATAGTGGTGTCTGCATAGATGCCACCGACCCTAATAGAAATAAGCAAACATATTAAGGTCGCATAGAGGAGATATGGGAACTAAACTATGCACCTACTTTTAAGGTACCTTTGTTCAAGTGCCAATGGGTAAAGGTGACTGGAGGTGGGGTAGCAGTCGACAACTAGTATGGAATGACAACCGTGGACCTCAACAATATTGGGTACAAAGACGAACCATTCGTCCTTGCCAAGGATGTGAATCAGGTGTTTTATGTCAAGGACATGTCTACAAAACCGAAGGGAGGGAAAAACAACAACGACCCAATCTATGAGCCAAAGCACCACATAGTTCTTTCAGGGAAAAGAAACATCGTCGAAATTGAAGACAAGTCAGACATATCAAAAGATTATGAAAAGGATGACCGAATTCCACCCTTCACAGTGAATAAAGACCCAAGTATCTAGCTAAATGATGAGGACACTCCATGGTTACGACGCGATCATAACCAAGGGATATAAGTTAAGAAGAAGTTCACTACTGTGCCTGCTTGATATATTTAGAGATGTATTAGACCTATTATGTAATAATTTTGACTTCAGATTTTTTTGTCGTATTTTCATATTTTCTACGGTTTAAATGAATTTTCTGCTAGACGGTGGATTTCCCGTGGAGAATGTGTGATGAAAAACCAAATGATCAACATTAATAAGATGTGAAAACTAATTTCCTGTCAAAAAGCAATAGTTTTAATGATTTTAATTAAGTAGTATATTTTTTCATGGTGCAAATTGTAATTATTATTTACACTATGTCAAATATTCATACAGTAAAACAAAAGAGTTTAGGTTACAATTTTTGTTGTGTATAATAATGCAAAACCAAGTCCTAGATTTTTTTAATTTTTTTGGTAATATTTTATTTATTAGGCAATTAATAACTCTATGTATTTTTATATAAAAGAAATATATAAAAAAGGAAAAAACTTATGGAAACCGGAGAAAGCCAACTGCAGACCACCTTTACTCCCGGGCCTAAAATGCCCTTTACTCCTAGGCCGTGGCTACACCCGGGACTAAAGGTGGGCTGCGTATTCGCAGCCCACCAAAATGACCTTTACTTGCGGGTCGTGGCTACGGCCGGGACTAAAGATCAGACCTTTAGTCCCGGTTCTAATCATCACCTGGGACTAAAGGTGGGCTACGTTTTCGCAGCCCGCCAAAATGACCTTTACTCCTAGGCCATGGCTACACCCAGGACTAAAGATCAGACCTTTAGTCCCGGTTCTAATCATCACCTAGGACTAAAGGGTCTTTAGTCCTAGTTTATAGCAGCAACCGGGACTAAAGGTCTCCCTTTATAAAACCTCTCTGCCTTCACCAAGCCTCATCTTCTCCACCAGATCGATCCAGCAGCGCCGCCGCCCCTAGGCCACCCTAGCCTCGCCTCACGCGTGCATGCTGTCACCGGCCGGCCAGCGCATGCCTCGCATCATCCTCATCCCTAGCCCACCTCGCCCCTAAGCAGTATTCTCCAAGATCCACAGCAGGCCATAGCTACAACATGTCTCTAGATTTGGCCCCGGTCTCCCTCTTTCTCTGCACTTCCCTTGATGATGCCGTAGTTGGTGTTCCGATGATGATGGAGATCGCCGGGCTAGGTTGGGAAGATGCATATCGGTATTAGTAATCAGCGGCAAGATGATCAGTGTTGTGCATGACAGTTGTGTGTGTTGCTATTGCTAGGAGGTAGCATGCTCAAGTGTAGAAGGGGCAAGGGCCAAGGGGCTTATTCTGTCATCACAAGAGGGAGGACGATGGTTAGCAGTGTGTTTGTGAACCTACTTTGCAGTGTGTATGTGTTATTATAGATGCTCAAGATATTGTTAATTAGTTCTTATAGATGCTCTACTAGATGATCATGTTTATTAGAATTATGATTTTATACATTTGTACATACTTGTTGCAAATGAGCTTTTGTATGAATCTAGAATCTAGGTAGGAGCTAACTTTGATATGGTAGGAGTTATGGCTGATATCATGAGCTTTTGCAATTTCTACAAGTCATAAAAAAGATGCTTCTGTATGAATCTAGAATCTGTGCATGATCTTTGAAGTTTGGATTGAAACCTGAGTGGTAGAAACTTTTTGTGACAAAATCTCTATGCTAATGAGAGCAGCATTGACAATGGAAGCATTTTTGAAGATATAGTGAGATGCTTGCTTTTGCATTTGTTTTGTACATTTTGCTGTTATAAACAATAGTCTACTAATTTCCATTAGTATCAATTTGGCTCATCAATTTGGTGCATACTTTTGTAACATGTTTTTTTTAGTAAAGTCTAAGTCTCTAACATGTTTTTTTGGCTGTAGGAGCTAGACCTCGCGTTTGACACCTTGGATGTGAGCCTCCGCCACCATATATAATCCGTTTATGATGGATTCATTGCTCCAACCTTTTGTAATCGGATGGATGCGTGTGCCGAGCCCTCGTGCCGGCAATCTTGTAATGCGATTTTGCGCTGAGCCATCGAGCTCAATGGAGCATGGGCGCGCCCGGTATCTTGTTGTTTCCTCCTTTTTGCGCGGTAGCTTATGACGAATAGTTAGAAAATTGTAGAAAATCCATACTAGTTGAACTTGCGGACCGTGTTCATTTCGGTGAGCATGTTCTCTGCCGAGCGGTAACGGATGTCAAGGAGGAGCTTTGATTCTACGAGGGAGAGCAGCAATGGTCATGGAAGACCATGTTCCCTTCCTCGTAGAATCAGAGCTCTTCCGTGGCCAAGTACGGTGCCATCCGGTGGAGAAATGCTTGCCGAGATGATCACGTAAGCAAGGTCAACTAGTACGGATGGTTATTTATTCACACATCCCAATATCGTCATAGTAGTCTATCAATCACCATACCCAAACTTAGTTGTCAATAGAATATCATCGGCAGTCCTCTGAGGGGTATCCCATGAAGGTAGATTGATCAGCAGAGGAGCGTGTAATCAAGAACAAGAAGGCAACAGAGACACATGAGTTATACAGGTTCAGGCTGTCAATATGATGTAATACCTTACTCCTATGGTCTATTGGTTTGTATTAGCTATCGTATGATTTTCCGTGATTTTGTAGGGGGTCCCTGCTCGCCTTATATAGTCCGGGGGGCAGGGTTACAAGTCGGTTAGATCTAAGAGATAACCGGAAAGTAATAACAGATTACAAGAATCATGGGATCATACGTATCCTAACAAATCTCGTAACATCTTCAGGATATCCTCCCCATGTCTTGCGGGAGGCGCCAAGCAGAATCATGCCTAGCAAGGCTTCTTCTCGTGGGCTGGGCCACCCCTAGAGGCGTAGCCCATGTGGTCTATCATGGGTATCCAAGGTCGTACCCCCCACAGCTAGTCCCCGAGCGCCTTGTACCCGTTGTGCAACGCTGTCTTGAGCTTTTTTGAGCAGGTGCGAACCAAAACCGAGCTGTCCAAATCATGGTCCGACCACCATAATGAATCACCGAGCAGTTGTGAGCAGCTGCCAAGCAGCATACAACATCGCCGAGCAGTGTGTTCCGAGCATGGCTTGACATAAGGGTGTAAGGAGCTCAAGTCCAGAATTGAAAATTTCTGCACAGTAAAACTAAGTGTGCCCACTTAGAGTCCGACCACGAGAGAAAAGATAACCTTCTTTAGCTTTTAGAGGCACGGAGTCTTCCAGAAAAAAACAAACACATTCACCACAAGGTGAAGTGTGCCCACTTAGTCCTTGAGCCTGACAGTAGGTGACGTAGTCACATGGTGCCAGGGTCAGAAAGTAGTAAACCAGCCGAGCAGGTAGCCAGTCCCCGAGCGTAGCCTCGAGATGGAAACAAACACATTCACCGCAAGGTGAAGTGTGCCCACTTAGTCATTGAGCCTAACAGTAGGTGACATAGTCACGTTGTGCCAGGGTCAGAAATGAAGAAATAATGAAAACCAATCGAGCGGATAGCCAGTCCCCGTGTTTCAGGCAAAGATATCGGATAAATCAAACCGTGGAGAAAAAATCGGAGTAATGGTTGTACAGTAACGGTTACTGAGCCTCATTAAATTGTGGAGAAATCGGTGATTATTTGGCGACGACAAATGAATGACGTGGGTTGTTGTTGCGTGATAGCCCAAGTTGCAGCCCATTAAACCACATTGGAGAAGTCGAAGTAGCGCTGATCGCGGGAACGGTTTCCCAAAAACCCTCAGATGCAAAGAAGGGTGGGGAAAGTGCTTTATAACCGCGCTGCCACATACCTCGCCGCCTACCTCTACCACTCTCCCTTATTTCCTTCCTTCATAATCCCTGCGCTCCACATTTCGTACCAACACGAGCACTTGCCTCCAATCTAGGACCAAACTAGAGAAAATGGCGCTGAAAAAGGGAGCCGCAAAGCCGAGGAAGGTGGCCACCGGAGCCAGCCGCAACGAGGAGTGGGTACCGTCGAAAACAGGGGTGGTGGATCTCAATAGAATGGTGGCGGCGGGCGTTCTCCCAGACCACCTCACTGCTGGATGCCGGCCGACTAGTGGTGAGCCCTTTCCAACACCTCATATTGATGAGGCTGTAGTATTTGAAGATTACTTCTGGTGAGGATTAGGGTTCCCTGTCCACCCCTTTCTGAGGGATCTTATGGAGTTTTGGATGATTAGCCTCTGCAATCTGCACCCCAACACCATACTGCATGTGTCGATCTTTATCCATTTCTACGAGGCGTTTCTTGGTGTTCTTCCACATTTCAACCTCTTCAGGCACCTATTTTGTCTGAAGAAGAAAGGGGGCAGCGGTTCTAAAGTGGTCGGCGGCGTGTACCTACAGCTCATGGATGGGATGGCCAGCGAATACATCAACGTACCGCTAAACACCTCCCTGAAAGGTTGGAACGCCAGATGGTTCTACATCAAACAAAGTCACCCAATAATTTGATGCGACGTCCACCACATCCTAGTGAACCATAGTAGCTGGTTGGAGAGACCCAATCGTGCTGACATGGAGCAAGTAATGGAGCTTCTTGACTTGATTAAGGGCATGGAGCTTAGGGGTGAACTAGTTGTAGCTAGCTTCATAGTGCACCGCATCCAGCCCTGCAAAGAGAGGGCCCACCCGGCGTTCGACTACAAAGGTGACAGCGACGGTACCCGGGAAAGCATAGACCGGCTATCGAAGAAAGAATTAATAGACCAGGCCATGGACCTATTCACTGCCAACATCTCATTCAGCTGGCCACAAGGAACGAAAGCCTTCAACTGCACCAATCCACCTCCTCAGGTAACCATTTTACTTCGCATTGATCAGGCATCGATTGCCGAGCAAAGGACTAACTTACTTATGTAAAGATCCATTCGCAGGATAGGGCAATATACTTTTCAAGCATGCTGAGAGCCGATTGGCCAAAAGGAGTAGACATTCGGCGGCCGCTATAGCCCGAAGAGGAGGAGCCGAGCACCTCATCGGATAGTCCATCCCCGGTATCGGAGAAGATCCATGGGAAAAGACCAGCAGTAGATGAGCCGGTCCAAAAAAGGAGAAAACCCATAGGCTCCACTGCACACAAATCGGGTGGCATCTCGCTTGGTGATGACCAAACCGCTCAACCACGAAGGACCGTAGTGCTGGAGTGGTCTGACGATGATAAAAACTAGACAGCACATCCACCAAGCACGAAGGAGCCATCGAAGGGTGCTGAAGTCCCCGAGCAGCAAGCAAGGGAGAGTCATGCATAGGCAACGACAGAAGTCCTGGCGGTGTAGACGACTGGAGTCCCTGAGCAACAAGGGGGAATAACCGTAGAGCAGCACACAGAGGAGGCTCTGGGGCACCAAGTAGAGCAGCAGCCTGCTGTAGAAGAGCAGGAACTCTCCCATCAGGCAGACCAAGCAGCAGTGCCTAGGGGATCAGGCAGGCATTGCTGGTTCAAGAAATTGAATCGAAAGACCAAACCGTGCGTATCTTTGTCTTGGAGTAAAAATATTGTTCCTTGATTTCTTTTGGGTACTGACAGACCGACATTATGCAGGGCAACACCGAGGCCCAGACCCTCAGTAGGAACAATGCCGACTGTTCCCATCTAGGAGTCCTCGAGTGCTCAACAGACAGAGGATGGGGCAGCCACCACTGCCAGCGGTCCTAGCAGTGGTGAATCATTGGCGCACACAACAGGCACGTCGGCGACAGCGACCAAGGCAGAGACTGAAAACGTCGGTACTTTGGAAGTGAAAGCTGCAGCTGTTGTGGATGCACCGGATGCTAAGGAAGCAGCTCCGACAACGGCCGAGGAGCAACTTGCATCGCCCGCAGCGACGTCAGGTGTGGTTGGAGCAGCTGTCCGACCACAGAGTCCCCCAATGGTGCCTTGAGCGCTGGCGGAGGAGGACGAGGTTGTGGAGATCGAGCGTGCCGTACCTAAACCCTAGTCTGTTCGGATTCTCCGAAAACGTGGGGACGAGGTAGTAATTGTTGAGGAAGAAAAACACCACCAGGGAGGTAAAGAGATTGAAATCCGCCGTTGCTGGAGTTATGACTCAAATCGAGGTGAGTACCGCGCCTGAAATACTGATATATGTTGTTGGAGACCAAAGTTTATCACTATCAATGTTCACCCATAGGGGATAGCTCGAACGGCCGAGTAACGGCACCAACGGATGAATAGGATGGAGCCCCTCACCAAGGAGAACAAGAAACTCCGGGAAGCGTTAAATCTTTTGGAAAAGAGTATTAAGAGGGCCCAGCACAAGCGGGACCTTGCGAAGTCTAACTCGCGGGACCTAGAACATCAGAATGGGGTCCTATTCGAGCAACTAACGGCTGCATCCGAGCAGCTAAAGAAGAAATCTGAGCAACTGGCGATTGTATTCGAGGAGCTAAAAAATATGTCTAAGTAATTGGGCAAGAAAACCGGAGAGCTCAAAAGTAAATTCGAGCAGCTCGATCAGAAGTGCAAGCAGTTCAAGAATGTATCCAAGCAGAAATCTGGTATGCTTTATCAGCGAATGTACTTTACAATAGTTGGCCATCCATTTTTTCGATAACTATTTTGCTTGCAGAGCAAGATGCAGAACTTAGCCAGCTACGCTAGACCGTCGAGCAAATCCGATAAGACAAAGCGAAAGAGTCAGAGCGAGCAAATAAACTGGCCGAAGAACTGAAAGGTAGATACCCCCTGATCAGAAATAATGTTGTAGTACTTTTCTGGCATGACGAACCATTGTAATGCTTGTAGATTACCGCCATAAATCCAAGGCATAGTTCGATGTGCTGGTGTAGGAAGCCAAGGTCCAAAAAGACAACTTCAACACTGTAACCACTGCAATAAAACCAGTACTCGACTACGTCGATATTGAACTGGTGCCTTGTCCCGACGGCAAGCAGCAAGGGTCAGACATCATCATCTAGAGATGCAAGGCAGCATAGGAGAATTTCAAAAACTTCAATCGCGACGCTGTTATGACCGCCGCTACTCATGCCCATGCGGTGGTTCGGTCCCACTACCCAACTGTCGATATCCAGTCAATAGGGGGCGGGTTCGCTGATGGACTGAGCGACACGGAAACCCAGCAGCTGGAAGACGATGTTGAAGATGCAGCAAAAATGCTTGTTGGCGATATAGACCTGTTTGGCGAAACCGAAGGTGTTGGCGGAGCTTAACAAACTGCACGGATATTATCACCTGTACCACTTGCTTTATTTGGCGATGAAAAATTGTTGTATTAACAACCCGGTGTAATTATGCATAATATAAGCAGTGTCCGAGCAGTTAGTTTTCACTAAACTCTATGCCTTAGCTAGCCCGTAATCCATAATGCAGAGCGCGGAGTCCATGCACGTGTTGGGAAAACAAGCGTTACCAAGGAATCATAGCCTACCACCCAATATACAGAGCACGGAGCCCATAACACGTGTAGGGGTGTATTAGAGCCTTGGTGTTCTCCATAAAGATCAGAGCAAAACACATGCTGCCCAGCGGCCAATTTGAGTAACTTGGCGATAAAAAGTAGTTAAAGTGGCGTCCGAGCAGTTAGTTCATGCCTGAAATGTAGGCCTTGACTAGCCCATAGTCCATAACGTCGAGCGCAGAGACCCTAACACGTGTAGGATGAATAGGCATGACCAAGGAACCACAGCCGACCAACCATAACGCAGAGCGTGGAGCCCCAGGCACGTGTAGGAAGGGATCAGAGACTGGGTCTTCTCCATAGAAAATAGAAAAGAAAACGTGTGCTGCTCGATGATCGACGAGCTATGTTTAGGATATTTGGAGCGTGAAATCGTCGTCGTTTTAGGAGGAAAATTTATGTGATCCGGAGAAAACATAATCAGCAATTTTTGGTGAAATCGTGTTCGGCAGTTTGGAGAAATCGTGTTCGGCGATTTTTGGAGAAATCGTGTTCGGCGATTTTTGGAGTTAACGTGTTCGGCGATTTTTGGAGAAATCATGTTCGGCGAGCGTATTGGAGATCATCATGGAGTGGCATATAACCCGTCAACCGTAAGTGAAAATTATAATGGAGGAAAAAATGGAGGCAAATTATGGAGACCAGAACTTTATTAATCAGAAAGTAAAGAATACACATCTGTTACGTTTCAGGGATAGAAATGTATAAGGTGCTCGATGTGCCAGGAGTTAGGAACATCGATTCCATCTAAGTCACATAAGCGATAAGACCCTGGTCGAGTAACATCTTTGACGACGTTAGGGCCCTCCTAGGGGGAAGATAGCTTGTGAAGCCCTTCGGATTATTGTTTCCTATGTAAGATGAGGTCGCCGATCGCGAACGAACGACCTTTGATGTTGTAGTTGTAATACCTCCGCAAACCTTCGAGGTACTTGGCTATGTGAACACAAGTGATCAGACGTTCTTCCTCAGCCCAATCAATGTCTTCTATCCATACAGCTGAGGCTTGCTCTTCATTATAACTTTCTACTCTAGGTGCTCGGAAGGCAATATCTGCTGGAAGTATGGCCTCTGAGCCGTAGACCAAAAAATATGGAGATACGCTAGTACTGTGACTAGCTTGAGTGTGCAGTCCTAGACCACAGCTAGTAGTTCTTTGAGCCATCTGCCCGAATGCTTTTCTTCTTTCTGATAGAGTCTTTTTTGAGGGCATCAAGGATCATACCATTAGCCCGCTCGACCTGGCCATTAGCTCTAGGATGAGCAACGGAAACGTATTTAATAGAGATGCACCGGTCTTCGCAGAAGTCCCAAAAATGATGGCCGATAAAAGTGGTCCTGAGGTCGATGATGATGCCATTCAGGATACCAAATCTGTGTATGATGTCTTCAAAGAGCTCGACTGCTTTCTTTGCAGTAGCTAAGACGAGTGGTTTGTACTCAATCCACTTGGAGAACTTATCAATGGTGACGTACACATACTGGAAACCTCCTGGCGCTGGCTTGAAAGGCCTGATCATATCCAGTCCCCAGCATGCGAATGGCCAGGAAGCTGGAATGGTCTGTAGTTCTTGTGCCGATACATGTATTTGCTTGGCAAAAAACTGGCAACCCTCACATCGTCGAACGAGATCTTCTGCATCGGAGATGGCCATGGGCCAATAAAAACCTGCTCGGAAAGCTTTGCTGACCAGAGTTCTCGAAGCCACGTGATTGCCATAGGAACCAGAGTGAATTTCAGAAAGTAGCTTCACACCATCGTCTTGGATGATGCACTTCTGCAGTATCCCTTCCTTAGCACTTTTCCTCATCAGGTTACCATCCACCAACACGTAATGCTTACTTCGGTGAATTAGACGTTCGGTTTCAATCTTGTTGATGGGTACTTCGTCGCTGGTGAGGCATTTGATGAACTGCTCCCTCCAATTGGTGACCAACAAAGGTACTGCAAGTACCAACTGCTCGGCAAGGGTACTTCTTCAACTTCCTTCTCTTCTTTAATGGATGGTGCTAGGAGGTCTTGAACAAAAACCCCTGGCAGAACCATGGTGCGAGAAGATCCTATCTTTGAGAGCTGGTCGGCTGGTTGGTTTTGATCTCATACCATGTGGTGGTACTCGATACCGTAGAATTTCCCTTCGAGCTTCCTAATTTCAGTGCAGTATGCGTCCATTTTATCACTGGAATAGGACTAATCTTTATTGAGCTGGTTGATAACCAGCACAAAATCCCCATACACCATGAGGCGTTTGACGTCGAGCTCGACAACTATACGGAGACCATGGAGACATGCTTCATATTCCATGGCGTTGTTGGAGACCGAAAAATGTATGCGAAGAACATATCAGAGTTTATCCTTGGTCGGCATGATGAACAGAATGCCCGCACTAGCACCGTTTATGTTAAGGGCGCCGTCGAAGTACATCAACCAGTGCTCGGGGCAAGTGGCGGCAATGGGTTCTTAGATTTCAGTCCACTCAGCGATGAAATCAACAAGCGCCTGTGACTTAATGGTGGGTCTGCTTCTAAAGTTAATGGAGTAAGTGTCGAGCTCAACAGCCCACTTGATGATATGACCATTGGCCTCATTGTTGCAGAGAATATCCCCCAAAGGGAACTCGGTGACCATGGCGATCTTGTACTATTCGAAGTAATGTCGGAGCTTGCATGAGGTAATCAAAATTGCATATAACAGCTTTTGCACCTGAGGATAACAAGTTTTGGGCTCATTAAGTACCTCACTGATAAATAGACCAGATGTTGCACCTTGTAGGCGTGTCTAGTTTCCTCACATTCGACGACAAGCCATATTGACAACGCAAGAAGTGGCGGCGATGTAGATTAGCAGAGTTTCATCTGGTCGTGGTGCTGTCATGATTGGAGGTTTTGTTAAAAACAACTTAAGCTGCTCAAAAGCTATATCTGCCTCCTCTGACCAAGAAAAAAGCTCGAAGGCCTTGAGGAGCTTGAAGAAAGGTAGCCCTTTTTCACCGAGTCGTGAGATAAAATGGCTTAACATAGCCATGTAGCCAGTAAGCTTCTGTATATCCTTGACACATGTCAGCCGTTTCATGTTGGTGATGGCAGAGACCTTGTTAGGGTTTGGTTCAAAGCCTCGAGCACTGACGATGTAGCCCAGCAGGATACCAGATGGAACTCCAAAGATGCACTTTGAAGGGTTCAGCTTCCATCGGTATTTGTTCAGGTTGGAGAAAGTTTCTTCAAGGTCGGCGATAAGGTTGTCAGCAGTTTTAGTCTTGACGACCATGTCATCGATGTAGGCTTCGACGTTGCGGCCGATCTATTGGTCGAGGCACGTCTGGATAGCCCTTTGGTAGGTCGCTCTAGCGTTCTTTAGTCCGAAGGATATAGTGGTGTAGCAGTACGCACCGAAAGGCATGATGAATGATGTTTTGACCTGGTCTTCTTTCTTGAGGGAGATCTGATGATAGCCGGAGTGACAGTTAAGAAAGGAGAGCAACTCATAGCCAGCGGTGGAGTCTACAACCTCATCTATCCGAGGCAGGCCGAAGGGGTCTTTAGGGCAGTGTTTGTTAAGATCAGTATAATCAACACACATTCTCCATTCTTTATTCTTTTTCCTAACAAGAATAGGATTAGCTAACCAATCTAGATGATACACTTCTTTTATAAATCCGACAGCTAAGAGCCATTTTATTTCTACCCTAATGGCCTCCTTTTTGTCCGGCGCGAATCAGCGAAGTTTTTGCTTGATCGGTTTAGTGGTCGGCGAGACATTTAAGGAGTGCTTGATCTTCTCTCGCGGTACCCCTGGCATGTCTATAGGTTTCCAAGCAAACACATCGGCATTGGCATGTAGGAAGGAGATGAGCGCGCTTTCCTATTTGGGGTCAAGGTGAGCCCCAATTTTCACCGTCTTGGAAGGGTCGTCGAGGCCGAGGCCGATCTTCTTAACTTCCTTGGACTTGGTGGAGGCACGAGGAGGCTTTGGGATCTCCATGTCGTCAGCAAGCGCCATCTTGGCTTCGGCGATCACGCTAGCCATCTGGATGGAGAGGTTGGTGGCTTCAGTGAGGGCGAGACTCTATCTCTCGCAAGCGTAGGCGATGGAGAGGTTGGCCCGCAGAGACAGGACTCCTGCAGGTGAAGGCATCTTCAACACCAGGTACGCATAGTGCAGAACGGCCATGAACTTGGCCAGAGCTGGACACCCTAGTATGGCATGGTAGGCGGTGTCGAAGTCAGCGACGTAGAAGTTGACATGCTCCACTCGGTAGTTGGTTGCCATGCCAAATTGTACTGGTAGGGTAATCTCCCCAAGCGGTCTAGATGCCTTGCTAGGTACCACACCCCTGAAGGAGTCTGAGGGTGTGAGATCTATTGTCCTGAGGCCAAGCTCCCCTAGGGCCCCGGCAAAAAGTAGATTAAAAGCGCTCCCACCGTCGACAAGGACTTTTTTGAAAAGCATCTTGTAGACAGTTGCATCGAGGATGAGGGGAAAACACCCTGTGTAGGGTATGTCTGCCCACTAGTCAGCCCTGCTGAAAGTGATGGGGACTTCAGACCATGGGCGATAGCTGGGGTTGGCGGCGGTTTCCTCTGAAGCGACGGCGAGCACTCGTCAGGCGGTGAGCTTACATTCCCTTCTGCTCTCATTGGTGGCGAGGCCCCCAAAGATGGTGGCGACCACCTTGTCGTGGTCCTGGAAGGCATTGTTATTACCCCTAGGTGGTCGGCGTCCTCTGTTCCCACCATTGTCATCGTTGTACTTTTTGTCCTGGAACTCCTTAGCCAAATCAAGGCAGTCTTTCATCTTGTGTTTGGCGTTCTTGTGTAGGGGGCATGGGCCATCAAGGATCTTCTTGTACTACTCATCGTAGTTACGCTTGGCATGCGGCTCATTGACATTGGCAACAATGTGGTATGGTCGGTGGCGGTGATTCTGACTAGGTTTGAATCCATCTGGCCGATCACGTCCACTGTCCCGATGGAAACTACGGTCGTCGTAGCGGCGGTCGTTGTGCTATCGGTCATCGGTGTGGTCGTCGTGGCAGCGAGGTGGGCGATTAGTGCTTGTGTCTTCATTAAAACGCACCTCCACTTCCTCAGCATCAGTGTACTGGTTGGCGGTCATGATCATCTCGCCGATGCCAGTAGGTGGCTTTCTGTTGAACTTAGAATGGAGTTCGCGGTGATGAAGTCCTCGGACAAAGGCGGTGATGACTTCGGCTTCCGTGATGTTGGGAATAAAATTCGTCATCTTGGAGAAGCGCCTGATGTAGCTGCGGAGTAGTTCGGATGGCTTTTGGGTGATGCGGTTGAGATCATGCTTGGTGCTCGGCCACCTGCATGTAGCCATGTAATTGTCGGTGAAGACTTTCTTTAGCTCTTCCCAAGATCCGATGGAGTCTAGGGCAAGGCTTGTGAACCAGCTCATGGCGGCTGGTGTGAGCATGACAGGGAGATAATTTGCCATGACGTTGGTGTCTCCTCCGGCAGCGCGGACGGTGGTGGCATAAGCCTGCAGCCACTAAGTTGGGTTCATCCTTCCTTCATAGGGCTCGACCCTAGTGATTTTGAAACCACAGGGCCACTAGAGTGTTCGGAGCACCCTAGTGAACGCTGGGGGCCCTTTCAGGTTGTCGACACCGATATTAGCAGTATTGCCGGCGATGATCGGCTCTAGAGCCGAGTCTGGATTACCGTACTCTCGCTCATACTCCTGGCGACGTCGTACTTCATCTTCATGGTGCCCGAAGCAACGTTGATCAATATGCCATCGTGCATCTTGGAGGTTACTGAGGTGCACTCGGGTGTCCTGTTCGACCTCTTAGTCATGCTGGCGATGATGCTCGGTGTGGTGGCCTCCAGTTCCCCCCTGGGGAGGTAGTGACTGGTCGGCGAATCGGCTTTGACTGGGGCAGCGATTGGATCTAGGAATGGCTGATCAGCGAATCACGCTTGTGGAGCACGAAGGTCTCTGATCCTCTTGGATATCATTAACTTGACAGTGTGCCGCTTTAAGCATAGCGGCGACCTTGGCGAGCTCGGGCGCCTACGGGAGTCATGCAAGCTCGTTGGCGGCTACTGCTAGATTGGCGCTCAGAGTCTTGAAGGCGTCATGGCCATCAACGTGGAGGAATTCTTCATCGAGGTTGTGATGGAAGGGCCTTCCTTACGAGTCGATCTAGTTATCATGAGCGGCCTCGGCCATCACAAGGGCATGCTCATTATCACGGCATTGCGCATAGTTGATGTTCCTGTTTTCATGGGCGGCATGTTCCTCATTAGTTTCGCCATTCCGAGGGGGGCTGTCGATGCTGATGTTGAAGATTGCGCCACCCCGGAAAGGCAAGAGAGGGGGTTGCTCGATGAAGGTCTCGGCGAGGGTCTCCATGGAGCCTTGGGACTCGGAGTCTGGATTTTCCTCCAGGATGGTTTAGAGGGATGTTCTGGGACCCCAGCTGGCGTGCAGCATGTTGATGGTTGGTGGGAGCTGGTCGGCGATCTAGTCGGCGAATTTGCCCCTCAGGGCATTCTAATATGTAGCGGTGGCGTTGATGAGCCTAAACGGCAGGGTGGCGAGCCCTGAAGCTTGTCGAGCACTGAGCACCGATAGATCAGGATCGAAAGGTGGTCGGTGCTGAACGAGGGTGTCCAGAGCTGACTCAACAATGGAGTGGCAATCGGTGAGTTTCAGGCCAACCCGATCGATGGACTCGATCAGATCTTCATTGTTGACATGCCTCCTCTGGTAGCGAGGAAGCGAGCGGTGAGCAGCCAATGAAGACGACCCCGAAAGTGGTTTTGAGATTGGATCTGCAGTCGCAGGTGCAAGGGTGGTTGGCACAGAACGGATCTACATCGGCTCGAGGAGCTCTCCGACTCCATCAGCGTTGATGACCCACGTGATGGATCCGACCATAAAGATCTGGCTGGGCTGTGGGAGGGACGAAGAGCCTGCAGAAAAAGCCATCTTGTTTGATAAGGAAACAGCACGCACACCCCTACCTAGTGCGCCAACTGTCGACAGAATATCGTCGGCAGTCCTCCGAGGGGTATCCCACGAAGATAGATTGATCGGCAGAGGAGCGTGTAATCAAGAACAAGAAGGCAAAAGAGACACATGAGTTATACAGGTTCAGGCCGTCAGTATGACGTAATACCTTACTCCTGTGGTCTGTTGCTTTGTATTAGCTATCGTATGATTTTCCATGATTTTGTAGGGGGTCCCTGCCCGCCTTATATAGTCTGGGGGGCAGGGTTACAAGTCGGTTAGATCTGAGAGATAACCGGAAAGTAATAACAGATTACAAGAATCATGGGATTGTACGTATCCTAACAAATCTCATAACATCTTCAGGATATCCTCCCCATGTCTTGCGGGAGGCGCCGAGCAGAATCGTGCCCCGCAAGGCCTCTTCTCATGGGCTGGGCCGCCCCTAGAGGCGTAGCCCATGTGGTCTGTCGTGGGTATCCAGGGTCGTATCCCCCACAATAGTATATATAAATATAAACGATAATCGATTGTTATATGTGTACACTCCTATTCTTCTGTTAATTTGCGGAAATATCATGTGAATTACTTACCTGCCGTAGTAAAAGATGAGAACACAATGACCGTGGCCACGGCCATGAAAAATGACAACGACACAACACTAGCAACTTTCTCGGCAAGCAGAGTAGTGTTAAATGCTCTGGAAACCTTTAAACTTTGTTAGTTAAGATTTCCCCTTCAAACAAGCTAGGCACTTAAATAAGGCTTATGCTAGATTCTATCACTAGTACAGATACAGAAATGATTTTTACAAATGTTACTATCCTTGAGGTGGCACGTCTTGCAGGAGTTCATTTTATAGATATATTTTTTATTTTTTATAGATATATCTGGTGGTGTAAAAGCTAGATGGCTGCCCCGAGAGACAACATGGATGAAGAAATGATGAATATTATCAATACCGGCACTCAATTTGCCGATGGTGACCAGCAAGATGTAGATGACGGGAGTCAATACCTGGCTCTTGAAGATAACCAAGAAAATATTGTGCAAGAAAATACAGGCGAGGTATATATATATATATATATTTGAATATTATATATATATATTTGAATATCTATCATCTATTATACATAGCCCTCTGGATCGACGACAACAACGGTGAAAAGCAAAAAAATTCAAGGCCCAAAAAAGCCATTGGAGGGGCGCTACATAATATCGGAATTCAATATCGAGACAGGCGAACCACTTGGTCCACATGCAAGGAAATTCATGCAACACTGTGGGTGCCTTGTAAGGGATAGACTTCCGATCAATGCCCGTGAATGGAAGCAAAAGATCAACGAGCCTCATGTTAGTTTTGTCTCTGATCTTGATAAGAATTTAATTTGGGATGATATTCTTCAACATTTCACGTTGCAAGCGGAAGATTATGATGCTATCAACGATGATGAATTGAAGGAACTAGTTCGAAATTGGGCTATGAAGAAGATGGCCACACAATTTCAGACTTGGAAGAAATCCCTATACACAAAATACGTCAAGAAGAACATAACGCCCATTTCAATACTAGTGGCCCGCTCACAAAGTTGAGGCCCTACTAGAATGATTTTGTACAGTACAAGACATCGGAAGAGGGTGAGGAACGGGTGAGAAGGAACCAAGAGAATGCCTGACAAAAGGTATACCACCATGGCATGGGATCTGGTGGCTACGCGACTGCCATTCTCGAGTGGAAAAAATGGAAGTGGACATTCTTGCCAAGGGTATCACACTAGAATCACTCAATTGGCCCAAACGTGTGAAGAATTGGTTTTTCGCTCATGAGGGAAGACTGGACCTAGAGACCGGGAAGCTGGTTCACGGCTCAAAACTCGAAAGAGCAACACAAAGATTATCTTATGCTCTAGAAGCTAAAACTATTGGTGCGTTTAGGCCCAATAGAGAGAAGGATGAACTGACGTATGCCCTTGAGACCGCTGAACACAGTGGCCGAACGAGAGGTTTAGGACGAAATATTTCTTGGGAGCATGGTTTCCCTGACGATAGAGATACCTATAGAAGCCGGCAGAGAAGGAAGGATGAGGATGCAGCGTAGATTAGCAGGTTGGAGGAATTGGTTCATGAGTCACGGGAGGCGTTGCTTCAAGCACAGGAGCACGAAAAAGACATGCAAGCTAGAATGCAGGACGAAATCATAAAGCAAGTGCAAATAGCAATGAGTGCCCAGAGGCAGGCATCAGATCCAGGAATGAACATTAATATTAGCCCCCTAATTAGTTGAAAAGTAGCTGCGCTTCCATAGAGTTGCCAAATCAAGATGACGCAATGCTATGTTTCCCCGTGGATGACATCACTGCACCGTTTACATCATGTGAGCTGCATATTCCAAAAGAGAATGCCACAATCATGGTGGCTCTTGGTGTTTTTTCTCCTCTAGATCCTACCAAGACACCAAGAATCCATGGGGCAATAATACCACATGGATATGTCAGCGTCTTAGTTGATAGAGTTAACAAAGGTTTTAGTGACCTGCCTCTTGACATTCCAGGAGGTGATGGGGAGAAGACTCTAGGAGAAGCAGAGAAAACATTCATACTATGGCGCAAGCGCTACATCATTATTCCCAGGGTCTCTAGTCCACCGCCACTTCCTCAACTGCCAGACAATAGGTGCGGACAAAAGTGAATGAAACAATTTTTTCACAAACTTTCTATTGACATGCATGATTAATAATAACAATTTCTTATACCTAATTATTCTTTTTGTAATCACACAGCAGGACCTCCGCCAACCTAAGTCCAATTATTCAATCTCTAGATCATCATAGTGCTCCGGGCAATCAGGTGGTAACGCCGCCACCGCTGCCACCTCCAAGGAGGTCTCCAACGCCTCCAACGGCTGCCCCGCCTCCCTTGATGACTAAGAGGAAGCCAGCTCCTAAGAGGTCCACCCCGCAAACAAAGTTGTTCTCCCACCAGTCGGCAAAGAAGAAAGCCTCATCTAATCCAGTTATTTCCCAAAAACTATCTTTCGAGAAAAGTGAAAAGGAATTAAAAGCTGTAGTAAAAAAAGATGTGGACAGTTTCTTCGAAAAAGTAAAAAAGCAACAAGAAGAGAGGGAGAACCCAGAGAAATCATACTTCTACCTACCTCCAGATCTTCTAAGAAAGAAGGTGGACAAAAAAAAGCAGGAATCTCAAAAGACCCGGCCAAAATCGGACTACGACCGCTCTCTCACCAAGTCATTTGAGGCGACGCAGAAAAAGACTAGACCAGGGAAAGGTGTTGCACAACTCGGACAACAATCGCAACAATCAGTCCCCCCTCTTGTCGTTCGTAATCAATATGGTTCGAACTTAGACTTAGACGTCAATTTTGAGGAGCTGGCTTGGTTTTACGAGGAAACTGGTTTGGACCTTGCCCAAGTGCTCGCTGAAGGACCATCTGCTCTGAAAGTGGATCCTTAGAAGAAATTTGAACGTGGAAAGAGTCTATACAACCCTGAGGCCTTAGGTGAACTGGGTATGCAAATGTACCTGCTAAACAAGTGGTACATGGTGGCGTGTGAATGGGGAGAGGCCTTTGTTACTATCAGAGTTAGAAAGCAATATTACTTCCGTGGCGATGACGTTATATATGTCGAGTTTGAAGAATTACACCAACTATGCCACCTGGACTTTCTTGATAAAAGTCTCATTAGCTGCTATTGTCTATAAGTGTGATTATTTTCTACTATTAAAGTGTGTATATATAAAGCTACATGTATATATATACATTATATATCCTCACACTATATTTTTATATATGCAGATATGAGATGACAGAACTCAGAAAGAGAAAGGATAATGATGTTGGTTAGGTTGATCCAAATGTCGTATTCAAACACCCTAATCCCCTGCCTCAATGGAAAGCTGAACTCGAGAAAAATCTCATGAGGTTCTTAGTGAACCAACAAAACAAGGACATACTCTTCCCCTATAACTTCAAGTGAGTGTTAAATAATTAATATCGATCATATGGACAATTGTTCAATTATTTGCTTACTAGCTAAGCTATCTCCCATATATATACATATATGTTGACTCTAGTTAATGTCGATCATATTGGTGTATAAAAACATATGCAGCAATCACTGGATATTGATGGTCATCGATATGGCCAATAGTCGGTTGAGAATCTTAGACTCATTAAGAAAAGAGCAAACAGAGTACCAAGACATGATAAATATTATCCAAGGGTAATATGGTCTCTCTAGCAACTATATATACCCCAATCTCTTAACTGCAACAATTATTAAAGACCAAATTAATGTTTTATTTTATTAGGCACAGTGTTTGGAAAAGTTTCATTGAGAATCACCACATGAAACGTTGCAAAGCGCCACTGGATGTAATCGCACACAAAGTAAGTACTATCTACATTTATATATATATATATATATATATATATATATATATATATATATATATATATATATATAATTCAATTAACACCATGCATGCTTTCAATTCACCGGATCTTTTTTCTCGTAAAAGTGGGTTCTGAGGCAAGAACAGGGAAACAACTACAGCGGATACTATGTTTGTGAGTTTATCGGGGCGTACACAAAAAGAACTCCTGAAGAGATCCTCAAAGTATGTTATATAAATATATTCATATATTCACAATTTCTTTTGTTGCTCATATATATAAGTAATCAAGTGACCAACACACACACACACACACATATATATATATATTAATACTTTTCCTTTAACTTTTATTGAAGACTCTATGATTGAAGGAAAAAGTCATATGACGTGACTAACTGAAAGCAATTCAAGAGACCATAGAAGGATTTCTTAATGACCAGGTCCTCAACCCCGCTGGCGAGTTCTACAATGACATCAACAAAACATGGAAGCCAAACTAGATGGAGTGATTTTGTTATCCCAAGGATATGATAGAATATACAATGCAACCTTTATTTGTAATATATATATATATACACACATACATACATATTATATGTATATAAAATAACATACAATATATGTATATGCATGTAATATATACGTTAGTTTCATACTTTAGTTTGTACAAAATGTTTGAACATTATAAACGTGTATAATACGTATATTATTAGCAGCATAGAATGCGTATTCGAAAACCAAAACGAATCATCAATTGAAAATAGAAACAAAAAAAGAAAAAAAAAGAGGAAACCTTTAGTCTCGGTTGGTAATACCAACCGGGACTAAAGGGCCGCCCCATGTGGCCAGGCCGGGAGGCCCTTTAGTCCCGGTTGGTCTTACCAACCGGGACTAAAGGTGCACCTTTAGTCCCGGGCACGAAACCGGGACTAAAGGAGGGGACCTTTAGTCCCGATTTCGTACTCCCAGTTCCAAAACCGGGACTGAAGGCGGTTGAGAACCAGGAGTACAACCCGTTTTTGTACTAGTGGTGGTGGCCCAACGGATGGTTCTGCACCTGGTCAAACACTTAACTAATCTACTCTTACTTGATCTTCTCCACCAAGAAATTCCAGCGCAGGTTGACTCCACATGTCATTATGATACAAGTGTTAAATCTTAAAAAGTTCATGAATTAAATGTCAATTATCAAAATCTCTCCCGCTAAACATGTCAAGTCAAGTGAAGATGATTACCTAAAGGGAGGATATGGTGATGAGGTCCAATGGAGACCTGTAAAAAAATTGCGATCTATTTATATATTCATCTCTTCCTATCTTTTCAGTGAATCACACAATAAACTAATATATTCTTACTCAATCTTTTCTCCTAAGAAGTCCTCGCTACTGAATCAAGTCGATTACTTGAATCCGGATGGATAAGTTCTACTATAAAGAACCTAGCGAGCTGAGCTATGCTAAGTCCATCATCTCTTCCTATCTTAATTCTTATGTAGGCATAGTTTCTCATATCTTGTATAGCAAAGAATTTTCATCTCTCTATTATTTAGTTCCAATATGACCACCATTTTGTTAGATGACACCCTCACTACTATAGGATGGACTTGTTGTCCCAGGCGGTAACGACCTTTAGTCCCGGTTACCGCGCTGGGAGAACGATCCCGGGACTAAAGGTAGAACCTTCAGTCCTGAGTCATCGAGCCGGGACTAAAGAGGGACCTTTAGTCCCGATTCGTGTTACCAACCGGGACTAAAGGCCCTCCAGCCAAGCAAACATGGCCGCACCCTTTAGTCCCGGTTGGTAACCCCAATCGGGACTAAAGGTTCCTTTTCTTTTTCTTTTTCTTTTTTGTTTAATTTGTTTTCAGTTCAGTTACACATATTTGTTTAATATATAATATGTTTTTATGTACGTATTCTACGCTGCTAATATAAATACACGCACGCATATAATTACATCTAATTCTCATCTCGAGCATTATTATATTCGAATAAAGTATGAAACTATATATATTATAGATATATATGTATATATACAACACTTTCATAATCTTGTTCTCGAAAATAACGATATCAATAAATATTTAATTTACATCATTTATTCCTTAGGATCAAAGTAGAACTCGCCGTTGGGATTTAGCACTTTTTCTAGAAGAAATCTTGCTATTGACTCTTGAACTGTTTTTAGATGGTCTTTTTGCATGACCCTTTGTTTCAACCATTCAGTCTTGCATTTGAAATAAAAGGAAAAGTATTAATACATATATATATTCATTTAAAAATAAATAAATAATTGATATATACGTACTCTGAGGACATCTTTAGGAGTTCTTCTTATGTGTGCAGTGATAAATTTATAAACGTAGTATCCACACAAGTTATTACCTGGTTTCTGCCGCAAACACCACTATATTTTTATTTGACCAAATTTGACTTGGTCAAACTTGCTCAAATGAGACACTAAATGACCTCAGATGAAAAATCTCTGAATACTAAGTTTGATCAACTTAGCAAGATCTACAATTGTTACATATCTTATTTTCCCATTTGAGAAAGTTTTATCAAACACTAGTTATAAATTCTTGAATCTCATATAGACTTTCTAAAACTATGTCACACACTTGTGAAATTTAAACTACATTTTGTTCAAACTTTCTCAAATAAAAAATGGCCTATATAAATATTGTAGATCTTGATGAGCTGAACAAACTTGGTATTCAAAACTTTTCAATTTGAGACAATCTAGGGTTCCGAAAACTAGTTTGTAGACATCGAAATTTAAAAATCACAAATTTGAACCATCCAAACTATCTCAAATGGAAAGTTGACCAAAACAACAATTGTAGATCCTGATGATTTTAACAAACTTTGTATTCAAAACTTTTCAATTTGAAGTCATTTAGAGTCCATAATACTAGAGTCAAAGTGTTATTTTTTTATTTGACCAAATTTGACTTGGTCAAACTTGCTCAAATGAGACACTAAATGACCTCAGATGAAAAATCTCTGAATACCAAGTTTGATCATCTTAGTAAGATCTACAATTGTTACATAGCTTATTTTCCCATTTGAGAAAGTTTTATTAAACACTAGTCACAAATTCTTGAATCTTATAGACTTTCTAAAACTATGTCACACACTTATGAAATTTGAACTATATTTTATTCAAACTTTCTCAAATGAAAAAATGGCCTATATAAGGATTGTAGATCTTGATGAGCTGAACAAACTTGGTATTCAAAACTTTTCAATTTGAGACAATCTAGGGTTCTGAAAACTAGTTTGTAGGTGTCGAAATTTAAAAATCACAAATTTGAACCATCCAAACTATCTCAAATGAAAAGTTGACCAAAACAACAATTGTAGATATTGATGATTTTAAGAAACTTGGTATTCAAAACTTTTCAATTTGAAGTCATTTAGAGTTCATAATACTAGAGTCAAAGTGTTGTTTTTTTATTTGACCAAATTTGACTTGGTCAAACTTGCTCAAATGAGACACTAAATGACCTCAGATGAAAAAACTCCGAATACCAAGTTTGATCATCTCAGCAAGATCTACAATTGTTACATAGCTCATTTTCCCATTTGAAAAAGTTTTATCAAACACTAGTCATAAATTCTTGAATCTTATATAGACTTTCTAAAACTATGTCACAACAGTGCATCGTTGTATCATGCGGGCACAACAGTGAATTTTTTCTTGACATATGACCCTTGGTTATGATCTTGTTGTAACCATGGAGTGTCTTCATCATTTAACATGATGCTTAGATCTTTCTTCACTATGAAGGGTGGAATTCGGATATTTCTTTCATAATCTTCTGACATGTCTGACTTGTCTTTAATTCCCACTATATTTATTTTCCCAGAAAGAACTATGTGGCGCTTTGGCTCATTGATCATTGAGTTGATGTCTTCGTTTTTTCCTCTCTTTGATTTTGTAGACATGTCTTTCACATAGAATATCTGACTCACATCGGCAACAAGGACGAATGGTTCGTCTTTGTACCCAATATTGTTGAGGTCCACTATTGTCATTCCATACTCTTTGTCGACTGTTACCCCTCCTCCGGTCAGCTTCACCCATTGGCACCGGAACAAAGGGACTTTAAAATTAGGTGCGTAGTCTAGTGTGGGGGTATTAACCCCTATACCCTTACGGCTAAGCTTGGGCCGGCTCGGATCGATAGGTTCGGTCTAGCCAAAAGACGACATGCGGCCCAGCCAATCTGGTTGGAGTCCCGCACAAGGAGTCAAGGCAGATTTGGCGATCAAGCAGGATTCTGGTCGGTTAGAGTAGGAATCCTTATCCGGCCACATATGGCAATTGTAACTGACTAGGATTAGTTTCCAGATCTATAACTCTGCCCCTCGGACTATATAAGGCGGGCAGGGGATCCCTCTAAAAAAACATCTCTCATTGACATACAGCAATACCAATCAGACGCAGGACGTAGGTATTACGCCTTCTTGGCGGCTGAACCTGGATAAAACCGCGTGTCTGTCTTGCATCACCGTCTTGTTTGTGACTTGCACATCTGTCTGCCGACAATCTACTACCTTGGGCATACCCCTAGGTAGACTGCCAACCGTATTTCGTTGATAGTGGCATGCTAGGTAGGGGGTGTGCGTATTGCTCTCTAAGCAAACAAGACGGTCATCACCTCCGGCTCCATGGCTACTCTCAACGGCCTCATGTTCACCATCGGCCAGATCACCTGGACCACCAGCTCCAATGACGCCATCGCCATGACTACGGGGGAGGCATGGATTCATTCTGCGCCGACCACTACTTCACTTGCGTCGGCTACGGCTCCGACCACTATGGATACGGCTCCGACCACTACGGCTACGGCTCCGACCACGATGGATCTGGCTCTGACCATGGTACATCTAGCTCCGACCACGGTACATCTGGCTCTGACCACGCCTACATCACTTTCAGCCACGCCGACGACCCGTCATCCGCTTCCCCGCTACAAAGGGAAGCAGATCGACAACACCGACCTGCTCGATTCCATCGATCGGGTCGGCACCAAACTCGCTGAAACCCTAGCTCTGGTAAGTACGATTCAAAGTCAACCTAATGAGTAGGTAACCGCTCCCCACAACAGATCTATCCGACCAACTCGGACTAGTCATCCTACACGACTTAGAACAGATCTCATGGTCATATCTACTCCTGAGGGGCGCTCCGCTCGTCGCCAGCCGACCTTCGCAACAGGTCTCCGACTCTCCGAGTACGAAGCCTCGACAGAGAACCACTAGGTCCAACCCTACGGCCTGCAAAACACTGCTTCTAGCTACGCGTACAACCTACAATGCTGCCCGGACCTGTGTTCTATGCGCCGACCTCGACAGAAGCCACGCAACTTCATCAACATGGTCCGGATTGAAGATCATCTTGAAGGATCCGTCCACACGATCCAAGAGGGTGACTCCAGCTTCTCGTCTAGCATCGCATCTGATGCCTCCGTCCACACCAAGCTCCAGCATCACGAGGATGAAGGTGTCGAGTATGATCTGAATATCCCAGATCACGCCCTGAGATTCTCGCAATTCCTGTCTTTTCCACCAAGGCGAGGGGGTTTGATCAACGTGGTCAGCAATGACAAACCACCGGCAGTTGGCGAAACAGAACAAGAAAGGACTGCACGCGAAGCACGCAACATTGACCGGTTTAATCGCTGGCAAATTGAAGCCGAAGCAGACTAGGAGGCACGGCGCATAAGGGTCCAGCCACGTGACCTCAATGACGCTTTCGATAGGGTGGGAGACAAACAAGTCTTTAGGACTCCAAGTGCTAACGTAGCCATCGCCATGGCGACAATGCAACGGCTACCGAACACCCTGGAAACCCAAGCAGTTCACGACGAAATACAAGCCTATCTAACGGCTGCTATGGCCTAGACCGCGGAGATTGCAAACCAAGCTCGGGCTCCATCCGTGTCAGTCGAGTCAAGCCACAACCGCCAGCACCCAAGTCGTTCACAGCCACTCAACCAACGTGGCTTGCGCAACAATGATGGCCACGATGGTGGCTAGAATGACAACTGTCGTCGGGATAATGACCACTGGGACAACCGCGACAATCACCACGATAACCACGGTCGCAGAGCTAATCCAGATGGCAATCGGGATCACCGTGATGGCAATAACGATCTCCGTCATTACCTTGGTGGATGGAATCTACACGCTCGCATCAACCAGAGAGCCAACGATCGAGCATCCTATGAAAGCCACCACCGTATGGAGTATGACACCACCCACGGTCCGCTAGGTCTGAAGCAGTTTACTCCGCACCTTCGCCAAGTCATATGGCCCAAGAATTTCAAGCTCGAGAAACTTCATAAATACGATGGCAAGGAAAACCCTGAATTATGGGTCATGCTCTACGAAACTGCGTGCCGATCAGCCATGGCTGACGAGCACGTCATGTCTAACTACTTCCTAGTCGCAGTTGGTCATGTAGGTCACCAATGGCTGGTTAGCTTGCCGACAAACTATTTTGATTCTTGGCAGGAGCTCAAGCAGGCCTTCATCGACAATTTCATCGCCACTTGTGAACAACCCGGCAATAAGTACGATCTACAATAGATCCGAGATCGGAAAGATGAACCACTGCGCAAGTACGTTCGGCGTTTCTCAGAGATGCGCATCAAGGTCCCATCAATCTCCGACAACGAGGCAATTGAGGCTTTCGTCACTGGTCTCCACTTCCACAATGCCCTAAGAGACAAGTTCCTCCGGAAGAGACCCAAATCAGTCACAGCGCTCTTGGCCACCGCTAAAAAATATGCGGACGCCGATGATGCTAAAAAGATAATTGTTGAAGAAGCAGCCAGGGTTCCACGCTCCGACCACCCTCCACGCCACGACGATTACCGCGGTAGTCGTGGTCGGAACGACAATTTTGACCGCCGCAACCGGTGCAATGACTCCCGCGACCACCATGACCAACGTAATCAGCGGCGCAACCGCTGTGACGATTACAGGAGCAAGCGTGCTTGGGAAGATGACGGCGAGGTCAATACCGTTAAAAAGGGGGGCGGACGTTGTAACTATGAAGACGACTACGCTAAAGCATTGGAGGGGCCCTGCCAGCTCCATCCTAAGTTGAACCATACCATGGAGAATTGCCGTGTCCTCAAGACTATCTACACGTGTCAACAGGCTCCGGATACATCCGACAAGCCTAACAACACAGGAGAACAGCACAACAAGGATAATGACGACGACAATGCAGACCCTCGTCACAAATACGTCAAGCCAACCGATCACATGCACACCATCATTGGCGGCAAGGTGTCCATTGAGACCAAATGAGAACACAAGCTGCTCGCCCGCGCTTGCTTGAACATGGCAAACACCAACAACCTTCTCACCGATCCACGGCTCCCACTGTGGTCTCACCGTGAAATCTACTTCAGCAGGAAGGACCAATGGGCCGCCATACCTAAGCCAGGGCATTTTCCCCTGGTCCTCGACCCTTGTATCAACAAGGTTCAGTTCGATAGGGTACTGATCGACGGCGGTAGCTCTATTGATATACTATTCAAGAACGTCTGCCCGCCCTGAAAATAGCCCAGGCGGACTTGAAGCTGTACGAAGCATAGTTCTGGGGCGTTCTTCCTAGACAGAGCTCTACACCTCTTGGGCAGATCACGCTACCTATGCAATTTTGGACTCTGGACCACTTCCGCACCGACTACGTCAACTTCATGGTCACTGACTTTGACGGCACCTACCATGCTATTCTTGGTCGACCGTCGCTCACCAAGTTCATGGCCATACCTCATTACAGGTATCTGGTGCTCAAGATGTCTACTGAGAAGGGGGTTCTAACCCTCAGGGGCAACATATATGCAGCTTATACCTGTGAGGACGACAGCTTCAAAATAGCAGAGGCCCACGACCTCTCTATTCGCATGGCCGAGACCGTGCTCGACGCTAAGGAGACCTCAGTCGACCACCTAAAGATCCTAGACCTCAAGACCCCATGCAAGAACATCAAGTCAAAGGAGCACAAGGTGATCCAGCTGATCGATGGTGACTCTAGCAAAACAGCCCTTATTGGGGCTAACCTAGATCCCAAATAGGAAGACGCGCTTGTCGGGTTCTTGAGAAGCAACGTGGATGTGTTCACATGGAAACCTGCCGACATGCCCGGTGTACCTCAGAACTTGATCGAGCACTCCTTAAATGTCAACAGCAAGGCCAAACCAATCAAGCAGAAGCTACGACGGTTCGCTCGTGACAAAAAGGAGGCGATTAGGGTAGAAGTCACACGGCTTTTGGTAGCCGGATTTATTAAAGAAGTATATCATTCGGAGTGGTTAGCCAACCCGGTTCTTGTACGCAAAAAGAATAATGAATGTAGAATGTGCGTTGATTATATTGATCTTAACAAACACTGCCCTAAGGACCCCTTCGGCTTACCTCGCATAGACGAGGTTGTAGATTCAACCGCTGGTTGCGAGCTGCTTTCCTTTCTCGATTGCAACTCTGGTTATCACCAGATCGCTCTCAAAAAGGATGATCAGATCAAGACGTCTTTCATCACGCCTTTCGATGCCTACTGCTACACGACTATGTCGTTCGGGCTCAAGAATGCTGGGGCTACATACCAACGCGCCATTCAGGCCTGCCTCGCAGACGAGATAAAAGATGACCTAGTAGAGGCCTATGTGGATGATGTAGTTGTCAAAACCAAGGAAGCACATACCCTTGTTGACAACCTAAAACGTACCTTTGCGGCCCTCAATACATTCCAATGGAAGTTAAACCCAAAGAAGTGCATCTTTGGTGTTCCTTCTGGCATATTGCTAGGCAACGTCATCAGTTACGATGGCATATGCCCTAATCTGGAGAAAGTCAAAGCTGTCTTAGACATGAAGCCCCCCAAGAAGGTGAAGGATGTCTAGAAGCTTACCGGATGCATGGCCGCCCTAAGCCGTTTCATATCAAGATTAGGAGAAAAAGGGCTACCATTTTTCAAACTGCTCAAAGCATCCGAGAAGTTTGAGTGGTCGAAAGAAGCAGACACTGCCTTTACGTAGCTAAAACATTACCTTACATCACCTCCAGTCCTCACTGCTCCTAGAGAAGACAAAACCCTCCTACTTTACATTGCAGCAACCAATCGGGTGGTCTCCACTACCATGGTGGTCGAGTGCGACGAGCCAGGCCACGCCTATAAGGTATAGCGGCCAATTTATTTTGTCAGTGAGGTACTCAACGAATCTAAGACTAGGTACCCACAGATTCAGAAACTGCTTTACGCCATACTGATAACATCCCAAAAGTTGAGACATTACTTCGACATATATCGTGTGGTGGTCATGACCGAGTACCCTTTGGGGGACATCATTCGCAATAAGGATGCGAACAGACACATCATCAAATGGGCAATGGAGCTATGCCCATTCTCCTTGGAATTTGCAAGCCGTACTACAATCAAGTCTCAGGCACTCGTCGATTTCATCGTCGAGTGGATAGACTTAAGCACGCCTGCCTCTTCGGGATCCGATGAATATTGGACTATGTATTTCGATGGCTCTCTCAACATTGACGGTGCAGGAGCAGGGGTTCTTTTCGTGTCACCATCTAAGGAGCAGCTCCGGTACGTGCTCCAGATTTATTTTCCAGCATCTAATAACACCACCGAGTATGAAGCATGCCTGCATGGTTTATGCATTGCAGTCGAGCTTGGTGTTAAACGTCTCTATGTCTACAGAGACTCAGCTCTGGTCATCAACCAACTCAACAAGGACTGGGACACAACCAGCGAAAAGATGGACGCATACTGCAAATCGATAAGAAAGCTGGAAGGCAGGTTCTATGGCATCGAGTACATACACGTGGTCCAGGACAAGAACCAAGCAGCGGACGCGCTGTCAAAGCTAGGATCATCCTGAGCCAAAATCCCACATGGCGTATTCGTCCAAGACCTGCTCATGCCTTCCATCGAAGAGGAAGATTCCACGGTCGATAAAGCTCCGGACCAGCAATTGGTGGCTACGGTTCCGGCGCTAAGCACAATCGAGCTGCCTCCAACCACTCATGAGCCAGACTAGAGAGTACCTTTCATCAAATACTTAACAGATGGCAGCGGTTATACTGATCGGACAGAAAACGAGCGCCTGATGCGTCGTAGTAAGCAGTATCTGCTTATCGATGGCAAGTTATGGCGCAAAAACGCAAAGGAAGAAATCCTGATGAAGTGTATAACCTAGGAAGAAGGCGAACATCTCCTGGACCAAATCCACCCTGGCTCCTGTGGCAACCACGTGGCCTCAAGAACACTGGTCAGTAAGGCTTTCCGAGCAGGGTTTTATTGGCCGTCAGCAGTAGCCGACGCAGAGAAGCTAGTCCGCCACTATGAGGGTTGTCAGTTCTTCGCCAAAAGAATCCATGTACCAGCACACGAGATCCAGACGATACCAGCCTCTTGGCCCTTTGCATGCTAGGGACTGGATATGATCGGGCCCTTCAAACCGGCTCCTAGGAAATTTACATGTGTTTTTGTGCTGATTGACAAATTTTCTAAGTGGATAGAATACATGCCTTTGGTACAGGCATCTTCGGGAAAGGCTGTCATGTTCCTCGACCAGGTTATCCACCATTTTGGCATACCCAACAGCATCATCACCGATCTGGGTACTCAGTTTATCGGGAACATTTTTTGGGACTTCTGCGATGAAAGGAGCATAGTAGTAAAATACATCTCGGTGGCGCACCCTAGAGCTAATGGACAAGTCGAGCGGGCAAATGGCATGATCTTGGATGCATTGAAGAAGAGGATGTACAGAGAAAACGACAAAGCTCTTGGAAGATGGCTCAAGGAGTTACTGGCTATGGTCTAGGGCCTCTGAACTCAGCCCAGTCGTAACACCGGCGTCTCACCATACTTTATGGTTTACGGCTATGACAGAACCTCCTAAGTTATAGGGCCCACATGCACCTGTCACTGTCCGACGACCTTTGATATTTATGCATATGTTTCCAATAACTTAAAAAGACTGTCGGGTGTCCTCGGGGAACCCCGAATCATCCACGATTTCCGAGCAGGATCACGTTACAGAGTCATTGCAGTATTATAACATTTATTCAAATATCAAAACCAGAGTAAAAACAGCGGAAGTCTTACAATAACATAGTTTACAAACAGTTGTTTCAAACCTTACAAACTAAGTTCCATAATTATTACAAACCATAGTAGTAGTAGAGTGGCATAACTAACATATACTTAACACACAAAATAAACATCCTGCCCAAGGATCACACATTTAATTCTCATCGTCAGAACGAACGATAGTCATGTAGCACGATCCAAAACAGATCTGCTCATGAGGCTCACCTGCAACAAGGGGTCAACGAACCCTGAGTACAAAGGTACTCAACAAGACTTATCCGAAATCTTAACTGATAGACTCAGTAATGCAGGCTCAAGGATTCAAGGTATAGCTTTAACAATGATCAAAGTTCTTTTGCGTAAAAGCTCTTTTAACAACATTCTTTATATAGAAAACTTCTCGAGAATTATATACAAAGCTGACACGATCCGCACTGAGATCATGAAACTTCATATCCAACATCTTCACAAGCCTTATTTAAGTTCTGGTTATTAATTCTACGATGATGAACAGTGAGTTGAGTCTCCATAACCGAGGAGCAACGACGATTCGAACCGATTAACACCCAGCTGGGAATTCCAGACCACACGACATATGCAGGTCCCCGACCTACATATACCAACCTACCCTCGGATCCTCTAAAGCAAGAACGGGTCCGCGCCACCCGAGAACACAGTACTCCACCATTCCAGCCCATGGCCACGTGGGTACACGCTATTCCCGCCATCTCTCCACTCCCAGTGCGCGAGTAGCCATTCTCGTAATAGAATTGCCAAGTTCAGGCTTACCGGAGTATGTGGTTAGTACTACAAATTCTCACCTCATGCAATTCAACAACGGACGTGCCTTAATCGACATAGGCGGAAAGAACCCGCTCACAAGACCTCCATGTCTTGTGGCTCACACTCACCGAGTCCGCCCGGTCTAGATTTATTACTCCACATTCCCATATCACATGCTAACATAGTTAACCAGTGTTCCATTTGTAACTTGCGGGTGGCAGGTAGTCACCCGACTTTCATCGTTCTACGCATAGCTAAGCAAGACTAGGCATATACGAGTTTAAAACTGGTAATATGGTAAATATGGAATAACAAGGGTGGTAATGCATCAATTAGGCTTTTGCTTAACTCCTAATCACTTAATGCAGTAACAGAAAGCAAAAGCGAAATTAATTTATAAAATACAAGGTAGGGTTGTATGCATCCGGGGCTTGCCTTCGTTGACGGAAAAGTCCGATTCCTGCGACGTTACACAAGTATTCGACCCGACCTCAACAGACGGATTAACCTCTTCAACAGCTTGATTAACTACCACGTTTTCACCTTCGTTCACTACATGTAATAACAATGCCATGTTTAACATGATGCGGAATTCGAAACATGATGCTCGATGAGGGATGAAAAATTAATAATTTGAATACAACTTTCCTTCGCGGTACAGTTGCAAGTCAAACAAACTAATTCTTTTTCATAAACACATACATCAACTGCCAAGGATCATTAACAACAAATGACCCAAGGTCATCACTCAATCCAAAATTTCAAACAAAACCTAAATCACTAAAGGTTACTATTTGCTTTTATGAATTAATTATTTAATTCAAAATTATGAAATAAATCAACTTATTCTAATTGAGCCCAAAATTTTAGTACATGTTCATTACATGTTAACTAAGTGGCAAAACAAATTTCATAATTTTTGGATAAATAAATAAGCCTAGAAAAATCCTGGAAATCCATTTATGAATAAATTGAGCAATTTTTATCACATTTAAAACTTACTGAAAAACACTATTTCATATTTTTCTTAAATACTATACATCTCAGAGAAGTCACACAAAAATTTTCATAATTTTTGGAGCTCTAAATAAATCTACACAAAAATAACAAAAACAGACACTATTCATTCAAATCTGAAAATAGAAAAATCCATTTGAACGCTGAGTCACTGACATCGGACCCCACCTGTCATCATCTACCTCCCGCGTGTTGACTACGACGACGACGGCGCTGACCGGCGCAAACTCACCGACGGTGAGTCCAAAGGCGACGGTCAAGGTACCAAAATGACCACATCATCACGGCGCATCGACTGAAGGCACTAGCTAGACGAATTACTACGAGTTACGAGCTTGGCGTCGGCCATGGCGGATGCGGTGGCTCGGCGACGTTACGCCAGCGAAACAAAGCCGAAAACGGGGAAACAGAGGGCATGGGAAGATCTAGTAGCTCACCACGAACACGTTCAAGCAAGAATTAAGGCCGGAGAAGCAACGGTGAAGCGGGGCGGCGTTCACAGCGATCACGGCGGTGCGAGCAATAACGACGGCGATGTTCCAGTGGCTGTGGTGGACAAAACGAGCAATCAACAAGATATTAAGCACCACGGCATCACGGAGAAGCTGAAACAATGCTTCCCGAGATCAGAAGCTCACCGTAGAGTACTGGCCACGACGGCGCTCGCTCGACGGGGACTCTGCCGGCCGCGAGGAAGAAGAGCGTGGTCAGCGAGTTCTCGGCAAAATCAGCCGACCACAGTTGGCTGGGTGGATGCGCAAGAGAAAGATGGAACTGGAATGGCCTTTACCAAGATGACCGCGGCGCTAGGGAGACGGTGCGGGCTCGCCGGAGCTATGGCGGTGGTGTCGGGAAAACAGAGCAAGAGAACGGGGCCAACGGCGACGGCCTGGGCTAAATAGAGCAGCTCAGAAGCGCAAGGAAGCTGCGCTGTGGCCTTCACCGTGCCAGCACGACACCAAAGACGGCCACGACCGCGCCTGGAAGCAAACCGAAGGTCGCCGCCGGTGTAGCTTTGAGCGGTGAACACTGTTCATCGAAATTACAAGTTTGCCATTCGCCAAAATTCATAAATTACTCCCAAATTTTCATAACAACTCAAAAATCTCCAAACATAAAAGTTGTTCAAAATCAAAAGTTCTACAACTTTGCTTTTATAACCATCTCCTAATTCGGTCTAGATTTTAAAATGAACTTTTGAATTTGAATAGGGAAATTTACCGAATTACGCCTTTTTGATTTACTCAAAAATTTTCTAAACAACTTGAAAAACTCCAAAAACAAACTTTGTATAACTTGCCAAACTCTACACCTTTGCTTTTGGGCCCAACCCCAAAATATACTTAGATTTTGAAATGGATTTTCAGGGTAGGGTTTACATGTTGAAACGCGGGGTTTTCTCGAAAAATTCAAAACCCAGTCAAACTTTGAACTTGAGTCAAACAATACAATTCAACACTCATTACACAAATGTAAACTTGTTTTAGTAAATGCACATCAAAGTTTTCACCAAATGCCAAATGCTTTGCAATGCATATGATGACATGTCAGATTTTAACATTTAAACACCCGAGGTGTTACAATCCTTCCCCCTAAAAGAAATCTCGCCCCGAGATTCAAAGCCATAGGGTAAGTAATGGAAAAGGAAATGTGTTGCAAGAACACATACAAACTCTGTCCATAAAACAGCTAAGGTTACTTTTACAAAACACAACATGTACTACCGAGCTCAACTAACATTACTCGATTCTATATTGACGCTAAAAATTCGGGAAACTTTTCTAACAAGTAATCTTCTGATTCCCAAGTAGCTTCCTCTTCTGAATGTTGATTCCATTGTATTTTATAGAACTTGATTGTCCGTCTTCGAGTAACACGATCTTTCTGATCTAACACTCGGATAGGATATTCGGAATAAGTTAAATCCGGTTCTAGTTCCACTCCTTCAACTTCAACATTTTGTTCAGGCACTCGGAGACACTTCTTCAATTGAGAAACATGGAACACATCATGCACAGCTGCAAGATGTTCAGGTAATTTCAAACGATATGCTACTTTCCCATTCTTGACTCTTTCCTTAATATGGGCTATACCCTTGTTTTCCTTCTGAGCAACGATAACTTGACCTTGAATAGTGGCTTCAACAATTACGTTGGTCAAACTTCCTTGTTGAATTACTTCTACATTCAACTTTTTCATTTCTTGACATAAATTCAAATCCATTGTTCTCACTATCAAACAATTGCAATAACTTTTGTGACTGAGAGCATCTGCAACCACATTTGCTTTACCAGGGTGATAATGTACTTCCAAATCATAATCCTTAATCAGTTCTAACCATCTTCTTTGTCGCATGTTTAACTCTGACTGAGTAAAGATATACTTTAAGCTTTTGTGGTCTGTATACATATGACACGTATTACCAAGCAGGTAATGCCGCCAAATCTTTAGAGCATGAACCACAGCCGCTAACTCCAAGTCATGAGTCGGATAATGTTCTTCATGTTGCTTAAGTTGCCTGGATGCATAGGCAATGACTCGGCCTTCTTGCATCAACACACATCCAATACCAATACCTGAAGCATCACAATAAACATCAAACGGCTTCTCGATGTCAGGTTGGGCTAACACTGGCGCAGTAGTCAACAGTCTCTTCAAAGTCTGGAAAGCCTCTTCACAATCTGATGACCAGACAAACTTAACTTGATTCTTCAACAATTCAGTTGTGGACTTTGATATCTTTGAGAAATCTAGAATAAACCGACGGTAATATCCCGCCAAACCCAGAAAACTCCGAACTTGATGAACTGTGGTTGGCGGTTTCCAATCAAGCACATCCTTCACTTTGCTGGGATCAACTGCAACTCCTTCGGCTGACAAGACATGTCCAAGAAATTGCACTTCCTTAAGCCAAAAATCACACTTGCTGAACTTGGCATATAGTTGATGTTCTCTCAAGCGGGTCAGAACAATTCTGAGATGTTCTGCATGTTCTTTCTTATTCTTGGAATATACTAAAATGTCATCAATAAACACCACTACAAACTTGTCTAGCTCCGGCATGAATACTGAGTTCATAAGATACATGAAATGAGCTGGAGCATTTGTCAAACCAAAAGACATTACCAAGTATTCATATAACCCATATCTTGTGGTAAATGCCGTTTTGGGAATATCCTCAGGCTTTATCTTGATTTGGTGATATCCTGATCTCAAATCTATCTTAGAGAAAACTTGGGCTCCGGCCAGTTGATCAAAAAGCAGATCTATCCGAGGTAATGGATACTTATTCTTGATGGTCACTTCATTCAATGGACGATAGTCAACACATAACCTTAGGGTCTCATCTTTCTTTTTCACAAAAATTGCCGGGCATCCCCAAGATGAAGAACTAGGTTGGATAAACCCTTTCTCAATCAATTCTTGTAACTGAGTTTTCAACTCGGCCAATTCCTTAGGTGGCATCCTATAAGCTCTCCGAGAAATTGGAGCTGTTCTAGGTTGTAACTCTATATTGAACTGTACATCCCTATCAGGTGGTAGACCGGGTAAATCTTCAGGAAACACATCCGGAAATCCACACACTACCGGAATATCTCTAATCTCTTTGATAACAGTTGCACAAATCTTACTCACTGATCTTCTTAGGGTTGGAAGTTGGATAAGAAGTTGAGAATTACTATCAGGCAAACTCACTCTTAAGGTCCTATTCAAAGCATCTATAACAGCCTTATGCTGATACATCCAATTCATTCCCAAGATTACATCTATATCCTGATCCTTAAGGATAATCATGGTAGTGGGAAAAATATGCCCACCCAGGTTTACGGGTACCTGGTATACCATCTCCTTAGTACACAGACGTCCCCCGGGCGACTGTATAAAGAAACTTTCCTTTGTTGCCCCAATCGAAATTTCATGCTTCACGACAAATGTTCTATTGATGAATGAATGCGATGCGCCAGAATCAAAAAGTATAACTGCAGGGTGATTGGCAACAGGAAACATACCCATCATCACTGGCTCCCCTTCCGGAATTTCTCCAGCTTGAATATAGAACACCCGTCCTATCTTCCTCTCATCTTTGCCCTTCTGAGCATTCTGATTGGGATTCTTGTTTGGTGCCTGACCCTGTTGTTGATTGGCAGGAGCCTTCTGATAATTTTGAATAGTCTGCCTAGGATATGGACATTCCCTGGAAAAATGACCAGTCCTTCTACAATTATAGCACGGATAGTTGTGACCCTGGGATGTTGGAGCATTGCCACTAGGAGCATTGGTTGACTGTGAACTCAGATAGGTTATAGCAGGACAGACATTTGACTGTTGCCCGGCTTGGAACAGCGGCGGATGATAAGGAGGACGATTATGATGTACTGGATGATAAATCACCCTTTACCTCTTCGGATTTCCCCCAAAAGATCCAGACGGCACACTCTTTTTCTTTTTGAGCTCCTTGTGCTGCCGATACTTTGATTCTGAAGCAATTGCAATATTTACTGCCTCATGATAAGTGACATTGGTGCAAGTGGTCATCATAGTCTGCAACTTGGTATTCAGGCCTCTCATAAACCACCTCTTCTTCTTGACATCGGTATTGACATGTTCGGATGCATATTGGGACAGATGATTAAATCTTCCCACATACTGCATCACGCTTTGATCTCCTTGTTTCAAAGCAAGGAATTCATCTAGCTTCATAGCCATTACTCCTTCAGGGATATAATGGGCTCTAAAGGCTGTACGGAACTCAGCCCAAGTTATTGGAATGCCAGTTGGTTGCATAGCCACTAAGTTTGCCCACCAAGCACTTGCTGCTCCTCTAAGTTGTTGGGCGGCAAACGTAGGTTTCTGATACTCTGTGCATGGGATAAGGTCAAATTTCTGCTCCATGGTTCGAAGCCAGTCATCAGCCTCCAATGGTTCATCTGCCTTGGTAAACACTAGGGGTCTTGTGTCTATGAAATCAACATATGTAGCCTCCTATCGGTTATGGTGGCGTCCACGGTTTTCGTACATCTGATTCTGATTACTCTGAGCCATCTCATGAAGCAAACGAGAATTTTCAGCCATCACATTGACGAGTGCAGTTATAGCATCAGCTAAATTGGTTGGAATTGGTGGCGGATCAGGAATACCATCCTCATCTTGTGAAGTTCCCAGAATAAACGAACCCCGTGTACGACGCATCTGCTCATAACAAACCAAACTTTATTCACATGTCTTTATTGAATTGTACCAAAGCTTACTCTAGACACATTACATGGAGCTTACTAATGTACAAACAAACCTACGGGTATGAAAACAGAACTACATAACTTAACTAGAGCTACTATTATACAACTCTCCTCCTTTCCTCAATTTCTTCAAACTTCAGGCTCGGTATCCATTCTGGAATTATTACCGCCTTCATCATCACTTTCATCGATCATTACTAATTCTTCAGGATCTTCTTCTTCTTCCTCTCCCGATTCATCATCATCGGCAAGGATGACACCGGGGTCCATGGCATTAGCTTGAGGCTCATGATTTGGATTCAGTAGATTGCTAAGCCTATGAACTTCCTCATGTAGATATGTATTATGTTCTTCTAAATCTTCTACATAGAATTCTAGCTCATGAGTTCTAGCTCTAGCTACATTTTCCCTGTGCCAAGCTTCATTTCTTCCCTCCACCGTACGAACTAACATACTTTCATAGTTCCTATGCGTGGTGGTGAGCTGCCTCAATTGACCCTGTAATTCACCTATTTGTATAACATCCAAAGCCCTATCTCTAGTAGATTGTGCTAACTCTGCAGAAATCCTCTGTATCTCTGCCTGAGGATCAGGCCTAGTACTGCTACTGCTAGCACCATCATTTCTAGGGGCAAGTTGGTGACGAGGAACTCCTTTAGGTCCGGTGGACTTACGGGGCGTCATCTTGGCACGAGCCATACTGTAGGAAACCAATTTAATCCAAGTAAGACCATTTGATCAAAATCCAAAGAGTAGCTAAGATGGATTACATTCCTCAAACCAGTCTCACTACTTAACTCTAGACTAAGAGGTGAAGGAAGTAACGAGTGAATTATTCATGATGCATGAATCGTTCTTACGAACAAAAACATCAAAGTTTATAATGCATATAAACAACATTTATTTATATAGGGCATAGTATAATTACTACTCCACCACACAAAACATTTTAATCAAATAGGGAATGGTGAGAAAGAATTAAGATAAGTCAGAAGCAATTTGGACCAAATTATCAAGTTAAATTTAGTCATCCCAATTCATTTTGAAGTTTTCGTAAAACAATACAACAAAAACCTTGTAACGATCGCTCTGATACCATTCTGTGGCAGAACCTCCTAAGTTATAGGGCCCACATGCACCTGTCATTGTCCGACGACCTTTGACATTTATGCATATGTTTCCAATAACTTAAAAAGACTGTCGGGTGTCCTCGGGGAACCCCGAATCATCCACGATTTCCGAGCAGGATCACGTTACAGAGTCATTGCAGTATTACAACATTTATTCAAATATCAAAACCAGAGTAAAAACAGCGGAAGTCTTACAATAACATAGTTTACAAACAGTTGTTTCAAACCTTACAAACTAAGTTCCATAATTATTACAAACCATAGTAGTAGTAGAGTGGCATAACTAACATATACTTAACACACAAAATAAACATCCTGCCCAAGGATCACACATTTAATTCTCATCGTCAGAACGAACGATAGTCATGCAGCACGATCCAAAACAGATCTGCTCATGAGGCTCACCTGCAACAAGGGGTCAACGAACCCTGAGTACAAAGGTACTCAACAAGACTTATCCGAAATCTTAACTGATAGACTCAGTAATGCAGGCTCAAGGATTCAAGGTATAGCTTTAACAATGATCAAAGTTCTTTTGCGTAAAAGCTCTTTTAACAACATTCTTTATATAGAAAACTTCTCGAGAATTATATACAAAGCTGACACGATCCGCACTGAGATCATGAAACTTCATATCCAACATCTTCACAAGCCTTATTTAAGTTCTGGTTATTAATTCTACGATGATGAACAGTGAGTTGAGTCTCCATAACCGAGGAGCAACGACGATTCGAACCGATTAACACCCAGCTGGGAATTCCAGACCACACGACATATGCAGGTCCCCGACCTACATATACCAACCTACCCTCGGATCCTCTAAAGCAAGAACGGGTCCACGCCACCCGAGAACACAGTACTCCACCATTCCAGCCCATGGCCACGTGGGTACACGCTATTCCCGCCATCTCTCCACTCCCAGTGCGCGAGTAGCCATTCTCGTAATAGAATTGCCAAGTTCAGGTTTACCGGAGTATGTGGTTAGTACTACAAATTCTCACCTCATGCAATTCAATAACGGACGTGCCTTAATCGACATAGGCGGAAAGAACCCGCTCACAAGACCTCCATGTCTTGTGGCTCACACTCACCGAGTCCGCCCGGTCTAGATTTATTACTCCACATTCCCATATCACATGCTAACATAGTTAACCAGTGTTCCATTTGTAACTTGCGGGTGGCAGGTAGTCACCCGACTTTCATCGTTCTACGCATAGCTAAGCAAGACTAGGCATATACGAGTTTAAAACTGGTAATATGGTAAATATGGAATAACAAGGGTGGTAATGCATCAATTAGGCTTTTGCTTAACTCCTAATCACTTAATGCAATAACAGAAAGCAAAAGCGAAATTAATTTATAAAATACAAGGTAGGGTTGTATGCATCCGGGGCTTGCCTTCGTTGACGGAAAAGTCCGGTTCCTGCGACGTTACACAAGTATTCGACCCGACCTCAACAGACGGATTAACCTCTTCAACAGCTTGATTAACTACCACGTTTTCACCTTCGTTCACTACACGTAATAACAATGCCATGTTTAACATGATGCGGAATTCGAAACATGATGCTCGATGTGGGATGAAAAATTAATAATTTGAATACAACTTTCCTTCGCGGTACAGTTGCAAGTCAAACAAACTAATTCTTTTTCGTAAACACATACATCAACTGCCAAGGATCATTAACAACAAATGACCCAAGGTCATCACTCAATCCAAAATTTCAAACAAAACCTAAATCACTAAAGGTTACTATTTGCTTTTATGAATTAATTATTTAATTCAAAATTATGAAATAAATCAACTTATTCTAATTGAGCCCAAAATTTTAGTACATGTTCATTACATGTTAACTAAGTGGCAAAATAAATTTCATAATTTTTGGATAAATAAATAAGCCTAGAAAAATCCTGGAAATCCATTTATGAATAAATTGAGCAATTTTTATCACATTTAAAACTTACTGAAAAACACTATTTCATATTTTTCTTAAATACTATACATCTCAGAGAAGTCACACAAAAATTTTCATAATTTTTGGAGCTCTAAATAAATCTACACAAAAATAACAAAAACAGACACTATTCATTCAAATCTAAAAATAGAAAAATCCATTTGAACGCTGAGTCACTGACATCGGACCCCACCTGTCATCATCTACCTCCCGCGTGTTGACTACGACGACGACGGCGCTGACCGGCGCAAACTCACCGACGGTGAGTCCAAAGGCGACGGTCAAGGTACCAAAATGACCACATCATCACGGCGCATCGACTGAAAGCACTAGCTAGACGAATTACTACGAGTTACGAGCTTGGCGTCGACCATGGCGGATGCGGTGGCTCGGCGACGTTACGCCGGCGAAATGAAGCCAAAAACGGGGAAACAGAGGGCATGGGAAGATCTAGTAGCTCACCACAAACACGTTCAAGCAAGAATTAAGGCCGGAGAAGCAACGGTGAAGCGGGGCGGCGTTCACAGCGATCATGGCGGTGCGAGCAATAACGACGGCGATGTTCCAATGGCTGTGGTGGACAAAACGAGCAATCAACAAGATATTAAGCACCACGGCATCACGGAGAAGCTAAAACAATGCTTCCCGAGATCAGAAGCTCACCGTAGAGTACTGGCCACGACGGCGCTCGCTCGACGGGGACTCTGCCGGCCGCGAGGAAGAAGAGCGTGGTCAGCGAGTTCTCGGTGAAATCAGCCGACCACAGTTGGCTGGGTGGATGCGCAAGAGAAAGACGGAACTGGAACGGCCTTTACCAAGACGACCGCGGCGCTAGGGAGACGGTGCGGGCTCACCGGAGCTATGGCGGTGGGTGTCGGGAAAACAGAGCAAGAGAACGGGGCCAACGGCGACGGCCTGGGCTAAATAGAGCAGCTCAGAAGTGCAAGGAAGCTGCGCTGTGGCCTTCACCGCGCCAGCGCGACGCCAAAGACGGCCACGACCGCGCCTGGAAGCAAACCGAAGGTCGCCGCCGGTGTAGCTTTGAGCGGTGAACACTGTTCATCGAAATTACAAGTTTGCCATTCGCCAAAATTCACAAATTACTCCCAAATTTTCATAACAACTCAAAAATCTCCAAACATAAAAGTTGTTCAAAATCAAAAGTTCTACAACTTTGCTTTTATAACCATCTCCTAATTCGGTCTAGATTTTAAAATGAACTTTTGAATTTGAATAGGGAAATTTACCGAATTACGCCTTTTTGATTTACTCAAAAATTTTCTAAACAACTTGAAAAACTCCAAAAACAAACTTTGTATAACTTGCCAAACTCTACACCTTTGCTTTTGGGCCTAACCCCAAAATATACTTAGATTTTGAAATGGATTTTCAGGGTAGGGTTTACATGTTGAAACGCGGGGTTTTCTCGAAAAATTCAAAACCCAGTCAAACTTTGAACTTGAGTCAAACAATACAATTCAACACTCATTACACAAATGTAAACTTGTTTTAGTAAATGCACATCAAAGTTTTCACCAAATGCCAAATGCTTTGCAATGCATATGATGACATGTCAGATTTTAACATTTAAACACCCGAGGTGTTACAACGGCGCTGAGCCAGTCCTCCCACCTGATATAGCTTTCAGACCAGCAAGGGTAGAGAACTTTGATGAGGGCAAGGTCAATGAAGTATGGGAGCTAGAAGTAAACAGCACAGAAGAGAAAAGGCTCGATTCTTGCGTACGTACAGCCAAATACCTTGCTGTTTTGCGCAGGTACTACAACAAAAATGTTAAAGAGCGGTTCTTCATGGTCGGGGATTTGGTCCTGAAGTGGAAGACGAACCAGGCTGGTGTCCACAAACTTGCAACCCCATGGGAGGGACCATTCATGATCAAGGAAGTTACACGACCAATGTCTTACAGGTTAGCTCACCTGGACGGTACGGACATACCAAACTCGTGGCACATCGACAAGCTTTGACATTTCTATGCTTAACTACTAAGATATGTACTCCTTTTGTACTTTCGATTTACTTCAATAAAGCAATTATGATTTCTTCGACCACTCTAATGTGTCACTTCAAATTTTATGGTTATTCTAACTTAGCCAGTAAAAACCGACCACCACTCCTCCTATGGTTTTCGGAGCAGGCCCTGTCTCCGGTTCCTCCCAATACGTGCATGTGATCCACTCTCTACGTTACAGGTGATCGGCAGGTCCCCCTTGGTTTAACTTGTCTGCGTCTACGTGTGCACAGGTCACCGGACCTCACACTCCGACCACATGAAAAACTAGGGCCGCACAAACTTTTCGAGATGATGTGTCAAGCACGATGGTACAACTAAATAGAATGTTAATACGTTCTTACTTAGTTACACCAACATAAAGTATCAAGCTTAAATACGCTTTATACAAAGCAAATGAGCTTATAATAATATACAGTTATGTTATTACAAGCTTGCCTGAAGAGGCTCAAGTTCACAATAACACAACTATGTCCTCCTTCTATAGCTCTGAGCCTATTACATTGGCTGGTCGGGGCACATGGTACTTACTGCTCGTCGCTTCCGATACCCTACTCGAGTCTTGGGGACTCTTGTGCTAGTTGAGCTGAAGGGGATGGCCCCACCGGTGCCTGGCTGGTCAAGACCACAGGCTTCGATGGTTGGCTTACAGCTGATGGCATTTCCAGCTGACTCGTCGATGGCGTACCCTGTACAGGTGCTGTCCCACCTCCACACAGGTTAATATCACCAATTATCTTTGACGACAAGTCCAGCTAGGCCGTCTGAAGCTCCTCTGCCTTGTCTGGGTCTACCTCCTTCGGGTACCTAGCCTCCAGGTGCTTGAGATCGATCAGGGGGTAGTGGGCACGCACCATGCTTAGTACATGGGCACCCGTATACTCACCAGCCTCCTTCACGAACTCTTGGAACCATCCCCACGCTTGTCTGCATCTCTCGACCAGTCTGAGCTAGGGCGTCCTCGGCTCTTCCTCTGTGAGCGCCGGGTCGATAAGGTCGAGGATGGGCACAATGCTAGTTGCCACTTCTTGGCACCGGTTCTTCCACGTGTCCCGCTCCTCGGTGGCCTTGAGGCATCGTGCTTTCCAGTCATCACATTCTCTGATCACGGCCTCTAAGTGCTTCTTAGCATTAACTTTCAAAACAGAACACAGTACAAGACATCAAATGTGAAAACATGACAAGGCAAGGTGGGCAATAGAATGAGGAAGGTGATCTGGAATACTTACTTTTTAGTTCCTCCTTCATTTTGTTGGTGTGGTCTTGGAGTTGAGACTAGCTGCGTGCTAGCTTCACATTGTCCTCCTTCAGGCGACCACACTCTACGGTCACACGGCTATTTTCTCCTTGGAGGTGGGCCACTTCAGCTTCTAAACCTGCATTACAGCTGTTACTACCAAGAATACAACAACACAAGTCCTGCACTTGCTACGATAAGATGAAACTTTACTTGTTTTCTCTAGCTCTTTGTTATTGAGCTGGCCGACCAGGTTTTGGTTATGTGTTTCTCGATCTGTCCTCTCCTGGTCGGCAGCTTCAAGTTGGCACCGCAAGCGTTCCACTTCGGCCGAAAGTTCCTTATTGGTCATCGTGATTCCTTCAATCTAGTCGAAGCACCTCTTTTGGTATTTTGCGGTTTTCATCAAGTCTTGCATACAGATAAGCTAAGTCAGATAGTTTCGACTACATAACAGGGTCAAAGATTCAAGCCAAACATACCTGGACTTCTGTCACCAGACGCTTGGCCACCCGTTCGACTCTTAGGGTCTCTTCGACCTCTAGGATTTCTTCATGCATAACCCATTTGTCGTTCCGATAGCGCGACACATATACATGTTGTCGTCTATCTTGGGGACGGCCCAGGACCTCTTCTACTTCTTCCTCTTTAGCCTCCTGTTCGGGAGGCGGCGCTGGTCTAGAGTCTGCAGACTCCACGACCACCAGGGCTTTTCCATGAGCCGCCGCGTCGGCAAGAATGCTCTGGGCCACTTCTGGCTACTGCTCCTCAGCTAGATCTGGCTCCCTTAGAGCCATGGTATCCGCCTTAGCAGGGTTCATGCTCGGAGCACTTGTACTCTGCTCGGCTGTCTTCTCGACCAGCCGCTCGGGGACTGGCGTCTGATTGTCCACCTGCTGAGGTCCTAGCAGAGTTCCTACTATAGGCTCTTCCATGGCTGGCTGCTGGGCAGTTTGTCCCGCCATAGCTGGCGAAGTTGTACCACACCCGGCTAGCTGGTCGGGGTTCTCGATGGACGCTGACCTAATATATCAGAGACAAGTTCAGAGGATAATAGTATCTAATGTAAATTACAAGCTTACATCAAAGATATAGATACTTACAGCTTCAATTTGCGGAATGATGTTGCGAAGGAGCGTCTCCTCGACCACCCCTACTCCATGTGCTCAGCAGGTTCCACTGGGCCTCTTTCCACCTCTGGTACAGGCATCGGGGCTTGATGCTCGGTGTTTCCCTCGCTTGTCCTCTGTGTGGCAGTGGTCGGTGATGCGACCGCTGCTGGCATAGAGGAGCCACCTTGCTCCGACAATCCCATCTGTCTTCTCCTCTTTTGAGGGATGAGCCAGAAGATGTCTGCATCCTCTACTTCGTCGTTCGACAAGGGGAAGATGGCTTGGCGTTGTTTGCTGGCCGCTAGATGCTTGCCAGTGGCTCTGGTCGATGCGTCCTCCACAGTCTCGAGTGTCGCCCAGTGGATGCGTCGGTCCTAGTGCTGGTCTGGGCGGCTGGGTCGGTAGCTTGAGGCCACTCTACACCAGGGGGAGGTGACACGAACACTGCTGCCCGGTCACGACCATTACACTAAGGAACAAAGCAGGGACAATAGTCAATTTATGGTTACAACACGGCTCTACAATTAAAAGGAGGCATCATTTACCTTTGGGGGAGGTCGAGCCAGCTTGAAGGCGTGCTTGATGTCGTTCAACCTGATGTAATTGGGATTGGCTAGGTTGAAGAGCTCCCCAATCCTGGCCTTGATTTCCATCTTGTCGAGCGGCTCCTTCCTGGTCCTTGTTGGATCGGCACTCCCCTGGTACTCGAAGCCTGGATGAACCCTCTTCTGGCAGGGCTGGATCCTTTGGCTGATGAAGTTCCTGACCACACTTGGGCCATCTAGCTTTCGCCACGGGATCATCCTGAGCAGTTCGGCGATCTGCTCCAGACTCTCGGGCTTCTCTGTCCAGCTATTCTTCTTCTCTGGAATCAGCCCCACGTCGCACAGGGTGATGGTGTTCGGTTCTTCACGGATGTAGAACCACTTCTTGTACCACTCATCCAGCGAGGTGTTCCAGGGGCAGTGCAAGTATTGTGCCTTCATGCCATCGCGCAGATTCAGGTAGACGCCTTCGGCTATCTTTGAGCCACCGCTCCCTTTCTTCCGAAGACAAAACAGGTGGCGAAAGAGGTCGAAATGGGGCTGGAAGCCACCATAAGACTCGCAGAGATGGATGAAGGTGGAGATAAGGAGAATCGAGTTGGGATGCAGATTGCAAATCCCAATCTCGTAGTACAAGTAGAGACCCTAAAGGAATGGGTGCACTGGAATCCCGAAACCCCATTTGAAGAAGTCTTCAAAAACCACAATCTCACCTTGCTGTGGATCGAGGAAGCTTTCTCCTTCCGGCACACGCCATCCCACGAGTGCCTTGTTGTGAAGCACTCCCATGGCAATGAGGTCCTCGATGGTCTGCTCATTGCTCCACGACTTCCACCATTCCTTCGCCATGACCCTGCCTTTCTTCTAGGCGTCTCTCTTCGCCATTGGTCTGTCCTCACTAAGGGGGTGGATGCGGTGGCGAGGGGATTGGCGATGATTTTTGGAGGAATAGGGTTCGGCAGGAGGAAGAAGAAGGTTGCAGCGGCGGATGACAATGGGGAACGGTGTGAGTAACTTACCAGATCTACATTATATAAAACAAAGAGCTCCGTCATTTTGTTCGCCCGAGATTATTGGGAGTCGTGCGCACGCGCCGCAGACGGTTGTTCACACAACCTCGAAATCAATGCCAATAAATGCGCTCCTTCATTACCAGTGTACGCGCCTCTTCGTTGATAGTGTAAGAGGGCCCACACTGACGCACCTCCATACAGGTGCCAGGCGATTGTTTGACAAAAAAGAGTAAGAAGACAAATGACGTACTATACCCATTTGCTTTTTTGACCAGGCGTGTCAGACTGGACTTGGCAGAGAATAGAGATAAATAAATACAACGAATAAATACATTAATGGCGTTCGAGTTTTTGATGCCTGTTTCGCGCTCAAGGATGGACCAGACCACTGCCATGCTCTGGGACTGCCTAGACCACTGAAGTGCTCGGGGACTGCCCAGACCACTGCTGTGCTCGGGGACTACCCAGACCACTACCATGCTCGGGGACTGCCTAGACCACTGCCGTGCTCGTGGACCGCCTAGACCACTGACGTGCTCGGGGACTACTCCGACTACTATCGTGCTCGGGGACTGCTCCAACAGCTGGTGTGCTCGAGGGCTATCCCGACCACTGATCGGAGAATCGTTCTCCTCGGCTACATGTGATTTGTACTCACATACAGTTGAGAGATATTTATTTAGACCTTGCTACAAGGCTCATACTTCGCCTTCCAACAAGCTCGGGGACTACATCGGTACGATGCACCTATCGGTGCATCTTGTATTGCCTGTACGACGATTAGGTACTCAACTTAACTGGAATTCTTTTTAGACCCTGGCACCACGTGCCTACTTCACCTACTACCAGGCTCAGGGACTAAGTGGGCACACTTCACCTTGCGGTGAATGTGTTTGTTTTTTGACCGCTACGCCTCTGATGATCAAAGATGCTACGCTCCGAGACGCACTTACATTTCTTTTCAGAAATACAAGTGGGCACCCTTCCCGGGACGAAAATCTTTTTCCTTTTTCTTAAGAGCACCATACATTCTTCGGACAACCTATTTCTCTGGCGACGACGGTGGTCGAAAGATGTTAAGGACTCGGGCAAAACTTGTCGGAGAAGGTCGAAATGGCGTGTCGCAGCATAATACATGGTGCTCAAGGACTAGCTGTGGGGATATTAACCCCTATACCCTTACGGCTAAGCTTGGGCCGGCCCAGATCGATGGGTTCGGTCCAGCCGAAAGACGACGTGCGGCCCAGCCAACCTGGTTGGAGTCCCGCGCAAGGAGTCAAGGCAGATTTGGCGATCAAGCAGGATCCTGGTCGGTTAGAGTAGGAATCCTTATCCGGCCACATATGGCAATTGTAACTAACTAGGATTAGTTTCTAGATCTATAACTCTATCCCCTGGACTATATAAGGCGGGCAGGGGATCCCTCTAAAAAAACATCTCTCATTGACATACAACAATACCAATCAGACGCAGGACGTAGGTATTACGCCTTCTTGGCGGCCGAACCTGGATAAAACCTCATGTCTGTCTTGCGTCACCATCTTGTTTGTGACTTACACATCTGTCTGCCGACAATCTACTACCTTGGGCATACCCCTAGGTAGACTGCCGACCGTATTTCGTCGACATCTAGTTCCCATATATCTTCTATGCGGTCATAATATGTTTGTATATTCCCATTTGGATCTGTGCCATCTATACGAACACCACTATTTTGATTGGTGCTCCTTTTATCTTGGGCAACTGTGTAAAATGTATTCCCATTTATCTCGTACCCTTGGTACATGAGGATATGCCACGATGGTTGCCTAGCCAACAAATATAGTTGCTCATCAATATTGTCATCGCCTTGACATTCTTTTCGCAACCAACCACTGAAACTTTCCATGTGCTGACGCCTAATCCAAGCTTCAGTCTTCCCTGGAAACTTAGATCGTAAGAACTCCTTATGTATCTCGATGTACGGATGCACCAATGATGAGTTCCGAAGAACTGTGTAGTGTGCTTTATTGAAATAATCGTCTTCCATGCCAATATATGTTTTCTTCCCTAAAGTTCCTTTACCACTAAGTCTCCCCTCGTGTCGCGATTTGGGAACGCCAATCGGGGCAAGGTCAGGAATAAAGTCAACACAAAACTCAATGACCTCCTCTATTCCATAGCCCTGGGCGATGCTTCCTTCAGGCTTAGAACGGACTTTCACATATTTCTTCAAGACTCAAAGCTGACAAGACATTGAACCACATCATTCTGTAGAGTAGCTAGTTCCACTGGATTGATTGCCTTCTGAGAAATTGCATTGAGGAATGCACATAGCTTCACGGTGGTTAGACGTACATATGGAGGTATAATTCCTCTTAAAGCAACTGGAAGCAATTGCGTCATAAGCACGTGGCAGTCGTGGGACTTTAAGTTTAGGAATTTCTTCTCTGGCACATTTATTATACCCTTTATATTGGAGGAGAATCCCGATGGGACCTTGATGCTGCTTAGACATTCAAACATGTTGTCCCTCTCTTCTTTGCTAAGCGTGTAGCTAGCAGGACTTAAGTAATGACGTCCATCATCTATCTTCTTTGGATGAAGGTTGTCTCGTTCTTTCATGCCCTGCAAGTCCTGGCGTGCTTCAAGTGAATCCTTTGGCTTCTTGTACACACCCATGAATCCTAACAGGTTCACACAAAGATTCTTTGTCAGGTGCATCACGTCGATTGCGTTGCGGACCTCTAGGACTTGCTAATAGGGTAACTCCCAAAAGATGGACTTCTTCTTCCACATGGGTGCGTGTCCCTTAGCATCTTTGGGAACAGATTCGCTGCCTTATCCCTTTCCAAATACTACTTTCACATCCTTGATCATTGCGAGTACATCTTCCACGGTTCGGTTATGAGGCTTCTTTCGGTGGTCTGGCTTACCTTTAAAATGCTTACCTTTCTTCCTTACTTGGTGATTCAAAGGAAGGAATCGACGATGGCTAAGGTACATGACCTTTCAACATCTTTTCAAATATATACTGTCAAGGTCATCAAAACAATGTGTGCATGCATTATATCCTTTGTTTGTCTGACCTAAAAGATTACTTAAAGCAGGCCAATCATTGATTGTTACGAACAACATTGCTCGTAGGTCAAAGTGTTCTTGTTTGTACTCATCCTAGACATGTACACCTGGTTTGTTCCATAAAACTAGAAGCTCTTCAACTAATGGCTTCAGATAGACATCAATGTCGTTGCCAGGTTGCCTCAGACCTTGGATGAGGATCGGCATCATAATGAACTTCTGCTTCATGCATAACCATGGAGGAAGGTTGTAGATACATAGAGTAACTGGCCAAGTGCTATGACTAGTGCTCTGCTCCCCAAAAGGATTCATACCATCTATACTTAAGGCGAACCTTAAGTTTCTAGCCTCATTTGCAAACTCTAGAAATTCCCTGTCTATTGCTCTCCACTAGGACCCATCAGCTGGGTGTCTCAGCATATTGTCTACCTTACGGTCTTCTTTATGCCACTGCAACAACTTTGCATGGTCTTTATTTCTGAACAATGTTTTAAGCGTGGTATTATAGGAGCATACCACATAACCTTGGTAGGGATTTTCTTTCTAGGACGTTGTTCACCCTCGACGTCACCAGAATCATCGCGCCTGATCTTATACCGCGTTGCTTTACATACCGGGCATTCATCCAGATTCTCGTATTCATTGCCATGGTAGAGGATGCAGTCATTAGGACATGCATGTACCTTCTGGATTTTTAATCCCAAAGGGTAGACAACCTTTTTTGCTTCGTACGTAGTGGTGGGCAATTCATTTGGCTTCGGAAGCATCTTCTTTATGAGGTTCAATAAATTCCCAAATGCCTTATCGGATACACCATTCTTTGCCTTCCACTGTAGCAATTCCAGTGTTGTACCCAACTTTTTTTGCCCCTCTTCGGCCGTCGGGTATAGCAACTTCCTATGATCCTCAAGCATGCGCTTGAACTTAACTTTCTCTTTTTCACTTTCGCATTCTTGTTGTGCATCACGAATGGCATCGCCAAGAGCATCACCGAGATCATCTTCTGCCGCTACCTCTTCTTCATCTCCCCCCCATTGTAGTATCATCAAAGGCACCATACTGAGCAATAATGTCATCAATGTCTAAATCTTCTCCTTCACCTTCTTCCATCATGACCCCGCTTTCTCCATGCTTAGTCCAACATATATAGTTTGACATGAAACCTGACTTAAGCAAATGTGAATGAAGACTCATTGAGCTTGAATATTTCTTTAAATTCTTACATATGGCACATGGACAGCACATGAAACCATCCCGCTTATTTGCCTCGGCCACACCTAAGAAATAGTGCACACCCTCAATAAAGTCTTGGGAGCGGCGATCGGCATTGTACATCCAATGGCGTGACATAATCTGCATTACACGACAAATTATGAAAACCTTGAACATAATTAAGTATTTTATTACACAACATAGATGACACACACACAGGTTGAGTAATTAACTAAGCCTGGCTACAACGTAAGCAATCCCAACTATCACTAAACAAACTAAAACTACAATGCACTTCAGTAACATAATTATTTTGTGACCATACGCAACTAAAACAGACAAATCATTCTTCTGTTGAATATCAATAAGCTTCTCCTGCTGACTCACTGCCTCATCATCAGCAGCCGCTACCTCAAACGCACCCGAATTCTGCATGTATGTAGCATAATCTTCCTCCCAGTACCAACCATCGCATCCATTGCCCTCCCACTGAAATTAAAGCCAAAAAATATTTAGTCAAAAATATTCAAGAAAAGCATGTCAATTAACCATAATAATCAAATGCGTAAGAAACTCACATCGCGATCCGGGCACTTGTAGAAAACACGACCCTTGTTAGGTCCCTGTCTCTTGACTCGGTACTCCATCACAATCTTCTGCTTACACTTGCTGCAGATAATGAGAGAGAGTTCTGGCCTCAGTCGTTTCGCAACCGAACGAGAGGCCGAGGATCCGGTACCAATTGTCATCTACTTTCTATACTTATTTTTTCAAACTAGTTTAAATTTCACATTTTCTAAAATAATATATTTAAACAAAACTAAAATTATTTATTTATCTAACTAAACCATGAAATATGTACTATGTATAATAGAAAAATACCAAACTATCAAGTGATTTTACTATTGTAAATCATCATGTGATTTTGAGCTAAAAATGACATAGAAATCACATAGCTCAAAAACATGTTTCAATAAATAACCATCCGTATTAGTTGACCTTGCTTACGTGATCATCTCGGCGAGCATTTCTCCACCGGACGGCACCGTACTTGGCCAAGGAAGAGCTCCGATTCTACAAGAAAGGGAACACGGTCTTCCACGACCGTTGCCACTCTTTCTCGTAGAATCAAAACTCCTCCTTGATGTCCGTTACCGCTCGGCAGAGAACATGCTCGCCGAGATGAACACGGTCCGCAAGTTCAACTAGTACGGATTTTCTATAATTTTCTAACTATTTTCTAAGTTTTTCATTTCATGGAAATTTTAATTCTAAAAAATAAAAAGACATGATTTCTAAGTATTTCATTTCATGGAAAAAATAATTCTAAGTGACCTGCTCGATATCGGCGAGCTCGCGGGCGTTTAGGTTGCCGAGGATAGTAACATCTGTAGATGACATTTGTAGGTCTGAAGTTATCAAATATCCATCAAATTATAGCTCAAAAATATGTTTCAATAAATAACCATCCGTACTAGTTGACCTTGCTTACGTGATCATCTCGGCGAGCATTTCTCCACCGGACGACACCGTACTTGGCCAAGGAAGAGCTCCGATTCTACGAGAAAGGGAACACGGTCTTCCATGACCGTTGCCGCTCTCCCTCGTAAAATCAAAGCTCCTCCTTGACGTCCGTTACCGCTCGGCAGAGAACATGCTCGCCGAGATGAACACGGTCCGCAAGTTCAACTCGTACGGATTTTCTACAATTTTCTAACTATTTTCTAAGTTTTTCATTTCATGGAAAAATTAATTCTAAGATCACGTAAGCCGCCGGGGACGAGGATGGCGCGTGCTCCAGCGAGGCGTGATTTTGATGAACTAATTTAACTTTTGTTTATCCAAACATATATGCAAATCATCATGTGATTTTGAGCTAAAAATGACATATAAAATCATAATAAAGTCCAACATATAAAGTTACACATGCATCTACATCGCAAAATAAGATAAGCTACTGATAAAACATAAGAGGATTAAGTTTGTTACCTCCAAAATGGAAGAGCAACACCAATGGAGGGGGAGAGAGTAAGAACAACAGCAAGCTAAAGAACAGAGGCAGTGAGTTTGAATGGAATGGCTCGGGCTCGGGAGGAAGAAATGAGCTGGTCTATAGGCCAGGATAATTAGTCCCGGTTAGGGGGCCAAACCGGGACTAAAGATTAATCTTTATTCCCGGGGCATCACCCAAACCGGGACTAAAAGCTTTAGTCCCGGCTGGTAATACCAGCCGGGACTAAAGGTCCCTGCCCCGTAGACGACCGTTGGGTAGGAACCTTTAGTCCCGGGGGCAAAAAATACCGAGGCTAATGCCAAATTGGGACATCGTTCTAAAGTCTGTTCTCTAGTAGTGCCTAATTAACAGTCATAGAAATAATTCTAGTTTCTAGTTTAGACTATTCTTGCACCCCTCGCCAAATCCTGACAATGACTGATTAACACATTGTTGATTTGCGTGGTGGAGCCGTGGAGGTGGTGCCAACATTCAAAGAACACACGGCTTTGGAGAAAGAGACTTACACAAGGTATCTTTCAGTCTATTTTCACAGGATTGTACGTTTGAGTGTCATCCTAAATCCTAAATTCCTCGAAATTTACAGCAAACTAGCTTGTATGTTAGTTACATATAGGAAATTTGTTGGATAGGCTTCTTTGTTCCAAAGGAACACGCATGGGTGAATTTTTTCCACGGTGGGCCAGGGTTTTTCTCGTATGCATGTTTAGCACGTTTTGTCCAGAGTCCACATTCAGTACATGCATGTGCTCGTCGAGGTGCTCATGTCTGTTACGTTTTAAATTTTTCGAAACCGGTGGCAGCTTTCTCTGCATTCTAAAACTTTATTAAAACCACCGGCATGAATTTTCGGTTCAAACACAACTCCAGCTCTGACGAAAATTTCTTGGATCTATCCTTAAAGAAGTAACTGATCCACGGCTTTGACTCACCAAATGATTAAAGCCTGCAGGAGGTCAGGTCATGGCGGCAATCACGTCAAGAAGAGACCCCCATTCCGGCTGCCTGCGAGGTGGAAACGGGATTTTTTTTTTGATGGAAACAGGAGGGACTTGCCCCTACGGCCCTACTGTGATTTTATTGGAAACGGGATATTTTAGTAGGATATATTCAGAGACGATGAACCATCTGTTATGCTTCCTGCAGGCTGTGCAAGACATTTTGAGCTGACAACTGAGCATGTCTATCAGTCTATGTCTCCGGATACAGCTTGGATTGAAATGTTATGAGGGAGGAGATGAAAAAAAAAACTTTGAAAGCTTCTTCCTATAGGTTACTCATCAGTTTTGATGAAATCTTCAGACTAGTATTTTGTCAATGCGGAGTTGGAATGGACTTATGGACCTTTGCTTGCATTGGGCATGAGGTGGCTGACCTTTTCTTTCTTCCATTTACTTTGCCTATACTCTATACCAAACAACAAAACACGGAAGGGACGCAGATTGGCATCCGATCCAGGGTTTTCACTTTCACAAAGGAGACGATTGGATTGATAATATAATACACTATAATAACAGAAGAAAAGTAGTGATACAAAGATGTAGATGACACTTTCTTATATATCTGAACCTAAGTGATTTTTTTTCGAAAGGCGGCAAAAAGCTTTTGCCAGATTTTTATTAGACGATAGAAAGGAAAAAAAAAGAGGTGTTACAACGTTTTTACAACCTCAACAACAGACTCAACTCTACTAAGGTGTACAGACCAAACCACTCTACTGAGTAAACCTAAGTGATGACACCTTTCAAAAGAAAAACCTAAGTGATAGAGTTTTGAGACAGCTACGCATATCACTTTCGTCTATATCCAATAGCAATATTTAGCTTTGGAGATAAACCTACGCACTCATGTCCCTTTGTAAATCTAATAGATCTGTATTAGCTAGGTTTTGATTCAATTGATTGATTGATATCACTTTAGTATATCTAACGACCTACGTATTAGCTAGTACCTATAATATTACAATGAGATAAATATGATAGCCAAATTAAGTTTTGAAAATCTAAAATGTCGACGTCATTTGTGAAGTGTTCGACTTTTGCGCCGGCCGCCCATATGCACATCACATTGCCAGTTTGATGGTCCGTCCGTCCTAGTGCCTATCGGTTCATGGACATGCATACGTGCTCGCTTTCGTAATCCATGCCAGACATGCCCTGCACTGCAATTAAGAACCACTTGAAAAGTCTCTGCGCACTTGAAGTCAAAACGGCATAATCTACTAGTAGTAATTTACTTCCAAAAAAAGTCAAGACCGATACCCTGGAAATCGGTCTGCTTTTAGCTTGCAGACGTGCCCGCCGTGCATCTACTAGTAGTAATCTACTAGTTGGTGTCACATAGCTTGGTGTCTCGATCAGGCGTACTAACCGTACGTGCATACAAGCCTAGCCAGCTAGGCACGTACACGACCGTTACGTACGTACAGACATGCATGTATTGGAGTATTGTTTACGTACATACGTGCATGGCTGAGCAACTCGCCGTAAATATCCAGCAAAATCTTCTTCATGATTGCATGGTCAGCACAGCATCCAAAAGCAGGGCCACGTTCATATATATTACTAGCAGGTAACCCTTCGCGCGGGAAGCAGTGAACGCTTAAAGAGGGGAAAAAAACGATGAAACTGTTCCTTAGCGGGTGGGCACTGTTCATCGTGATTTGTTACTGTTCATCGACAGGAAATGAGCCTACGTACGCGCCGGATGAACAGTAATTGCGATGGGACACCCCTCAGATTTATAGTCTTTTATAGATTGGTAGTAGTCAAATTGATCACCTCAACCTTCAATATTAGGTACGGTGTGCCAAATAATCTAAAACAAGCTAGCCCTAACTACGGGTCTGCTGCTACAGCATCGAAAAGCAGGGCCATTCGCTGTAAGCCAGCATCTCTCGGAACCCTCCTTGCATGCTGCCGTTCGTTGAAAACTTGCATGCATGCGGCGCGCATTGGGTTCCTTTGACCTTGACTCGTTCCAGGCTTCCAGCCTTCCAGGCGACTGTGCATATATGCATGCATGCATGCTGGCATAAACTAGCTAGCAACCCAAGTCGCCGTCGTGCCAGTTCCCGGGTGAAGATTCAAGCCTAGGTAGCTCGGACGTCGTCATCGTCGACGTCACACGCTCGCGCCACCGCGGCGAGGCAGTCTGGTAGGCCACGCCAATCAACTCACGCTAACGGAGGAGGAGGAGGAGGAGGAGGAGGAGGGCGTTTAGCCTGCAGACGTGCCCGCCGTGCATACACTACCCCGATCGGACCACATCACACGTCGCAAACAGAACATCTCTTTTTGAATGACGCAAGATAACATTTCTGGCTGTTAGTTGGTGTCACATAGCTTGGTGTCCCGATCAGGCGTACTAACCGTACGTGCATACAAGCCTAGCCAGCTAGGCACGTACACGACCGTTACGTACGTACAGACATGCATGTATTGGAGTATTGTTTGCGCACATACGTGCATGGCTGAGCAACTCGCCGTAAATATCCAGCAAAATCTTCTTCATGATTGCATGGTCAGCACAGCATCGAAAAGCAGGGCCACGTTCATATATATTACTAGCAGGTAACCCCGCGATTCCCGCGGGAAGCAGTGAACGCTTAAAGAGGGAAAAAAAGCGATGCTACTGTTCCGTAGCGGGCGGGCACTGTTCATCGTGATTTTGTACTGTTCATCTACAGGGAAATGAGCCTGTTTTGCGTGCCGGATGAACAGTAATTACGATGGGACACCCCTCCGATTTATAGTCTTTTATTATAGTCTTTTATAGATTGGTAGTAGTCAAATTGATCACCTCAACCTTCAATATTAGGTACGGTGTGCCAAATAATCTAAAACAAGCTAGCCCTAACTACTGGTCGGCTGCTACAGCATCCAAAAGCAGGGCCATTCGCTGTAAGCCAGCATCTCTCGGAACCCTCCTTGCATGCGGCGCGCATTGGGATCCTTTTTGACCTTGACTCGTTCCAGGCTTCCAGCCTTCCAGGCGACTGTGCATATATGCATGCAAGCTGGCATAACCCAAGTCGCCGTCGTGACAGTTCCCGGGTGAAGATTCAAGTCTAGGTAGCTCGGACGTCGTCGTCGTCGACGTCACACGCTCGCGCCACCGCGGCGAGGCAGTCTGGTAGGCCACGCCAATCAACTCACGCTAACGGAGGAGGAGGAGGAGGAGGAGGGCGTTTCAGGCTAGTACGCGGCTTCTGGAGCCACACCGTGCATTTGTCGCTGGAAAAACGCTGCCAGGACGCGCGTGGACGAGTTGCTAAGCTAGCCAAGCAGACAATCATTCGAAGTTATCGACCGGACCGGGGTAGTTTAGGTACTGACTGGTGGCGGTATGACGAATGGAGGATGCACATGCATATGCATCCCCTCGTCGTTGCATTGGCAGCTCTCGCTCTATAAATACCTGCGGCGTCCGAGCCAGATGAGCATCGCAGCAACACACGGAGATCACATTGCAGAAGCTAGAGCTAGCCTTTTGCATCCTCTCGCTCGCTGCTAAACACACATCGTAATCATACACGAAGATCAGAGAGCTGAGCTCAGCTCTAGCTCTGCTGCATGCCCCTTCGGCAACGTCCGACGATGGGCGGTGCAGATAAGATGCCGGCAGGCCGGCTCAGCTGGTTACTGCTAGGCGTGGTGTTAGCCTTTGGAGTTGCAGCTAGCCCGGCCCAGGCCTCCAGGAATACTCACTACGACTTCGTTGTAAGTTGATCCATACATCTCATTTCAACTTGTATATACTACTACCAGTTTAATTTCAGAGATCCAGGCAGTTTGTTTCAGTACGTATAGTATTTGAGGGCACGTGCAGAACAACAGTTGTACATATGTTATCGTTTTGAAATATTTAGCTAAGCTATATCGATGTGATGATTGCATGCCTTCACATCATTTGCATATGCGAGCTAGATATCTGATCTAGCGACTATGAATTGTTAGATACTCGATCTGCATGATGAAGTAAGTAGACCTAGCTAGCTGTATTCCGACCGGCACAGATTGACTTCTTACTTGCTTGTCGAGAAACACTAGCTATATATCTTGCTAAGCATAGAAATTACGGAAGCCACAATTTTCCCATTTCCCTGATGTGAGCTGCTGAACATCGTCATCACTCGAGAAAAAAGCTAGCAACGATGTGACACATCTTATTAGCTGCTTGCTAATCTTTTCCATTCCAGCATGCAGCATCGTCTTATCGAAATTAGCCTCTTTGCTAGTTATCCAAGCTCCTTGACGCCCGCCCACTGCTTGCTTCGTCCTACACACCATGCAGTAGGCTCGATTAAGAGGAGACAAGGACTAACGCCGGCGTGTGATATATATTTTGCAGATCAAGGAGACCAACGTCACCCGGCTCTGCCAGGAGAAGACCATCCTGGCCGTGAACGGGCAGTTCCCCGGGCCGACCATCTACGCGCGCAAGGACGACGTGGTCATCGTCAACGTGTACAACCAGGGCAACAAGAACATCACCCTCCACTGGCACGGCGTGGACCAGCCGCGGAACCCGTGGTCCGACGGGCCGGAGTACATCACGCAGTGCCCCATCCAGCCCGGCGCCAACTTCACATACAAGATCATCTTCACCGAGGAGGAGGGCACGCTGTGGTGGCACGCGCACAGCGACTTCGACCGCGCCACCGTGCACGGCGCCATCGTCATCCACCCCAAGCGCGGCTCCGTCTACCCCTACACAAAGCCGCACAAGGAGATGCCCATCATCCTCGGCGAGTGGTGGAATGCAGACGTGGAGCAAGTTCTCCTGGAGTCCCAGCGGACCGGCGGCGACGTCCAGGTTTCGGACGCCAACACCATCAACGGCCAGCCCGGCGACTTCGCCCCGTGCTCCAAGAACGACACCTTCAGGATGTTGGTGGAGCACGGCAAGACATACCTACTCCGGGTCATCAACGCGGGGCTCACCAACGAGATGTTCTTCGCCATCGCCGGGCACCGCCTCACGGTGGTCGGCACCGACGGCCGCTACCTCAAGCCGTTCACCGTCGACTACATCATGATCTCCCCCGGACAGACCATGAACATGCTCCTCGAGGCCAACCACGCCACCAATGGCTCAGGCGACAACAACCGCTACTACATGGCCGCGAGCCCGTTCTTCACCAACATCGGACTCCCGGTCAACGCTAAAAACACCACCGCCATTCTGGAATACACGGACGCGCCGCCCTCCGCGGGGCCACCAGACTACCCCGTCCTGCCGGTCATCAACGACACCGCCGCGGCAGCGGCGTACACATCGCAGCTCCGCTCCTTGGTCACCAAGGAGCACCCGATCGACGTGCCAATGGAGGTCGACGAGCACATGCTCGTGACGATCTCCGTCAACACGCTCCCCTGTGGGGCCAACGAGACGTGCATGGGCCCCGGCCCCGGAAACAACACCCGCCTTGCGGCGAGCCTGAACAACGTCAGCTTCGTGACGCCGACCGTCGACATCCTCGACGCCTACTATTACTCCATCAGCGGCGTGTACGAGCCGGACTTCCCCAATAAGCCGCCATTCTTCTTCAACTTCACCGCCCCCGACCCGACGGTGGAGTTCCAGCTCACGAAGCGGGGCACCAAGGTGAAGGTGGTGGAGTACGGCACCGTGGTGGAGGTGGTGTTCCAGGACACGGCCATCCTCGGTGCCGAGAGCCACCCCATGCACTTGCACGGTTTCAGCTTCTACGTGGTGGGTAGAGGCTTCGGTAATTTCGACAAGGATAAGGACCCGGCCACGTACAACCTGGTCGACCCGCCGTACCAGAACACCGTCTCCGTGCCTACGGGCGGCTGGGCTGCAATGCGCTTCCGCGCGGCAAATCCTGGTGAGTATTTGCTAAATTTGGGCAAAACTACAGTATATATGTTGTTATATATATATGATTTTTTTATCTTACTTTGTGCTGTTTATTTCTTTGCTTGTCTGTTAGGTGTGTGGTTTATGCATTGCCACTTCGATCGTCACACGGTGTGGGGCATGGACACCGTGTTCATTGTGAAAAATGGCAAGACCCCAGGCGCTCAAATGATGCCACGTCCTCCTAACATGCCTAAGTGCTAAGGAAACAAAGGCATGAGCCACAGATGATGCGGTGTATGCAAGATAATCGAGCAAAATAACTTTTCTCAGTTGATGATTGAATTAATTATTTGCGGTACAGATTTTAATTAGTGTCCTTTGTATTTTTTTGTTTTTCATTTGGTTGGAAGAGAAAAATATATTTGTTGTATTCATTATTTGTGTTGTTTTACTCCTAGTGCAATCTTTAAAAAGTGTAACTAAATAATGTATTCTACGGAGTTACATTCTGTATCCCATGAAGATTCAGTATAAATACGTACTTCATATATGTATTCATTTATTTTCGCCATGATAAGACCATGATCATGTAGGTCCCTTTTGGATCCTTAGAAATGAAATCTACGCGAAAATCGAAGTCTAGGCACAAATCCAGCAGGTTGCTGATACCCAAGGTATTGCATTTTAGGTTATGGGCTCCTGTTGCATGTGTCTTTGTCAGACCTTGGAATGGATTGAAGTGACGAGCCGACGAGCCTACTAGGCATCATATAGCCTTATCAACAAAGGCTTCGATCTGGTATGGTATATCTTTCGAGGAAAAAACAAGGAGAAAACACATATAACTATATTCTTCCACATGACAAAGACAACAAATTGCAATGAACATGTTGAAATTCTTCCGTGAGGAACACGAACCAACAGATTAATTACATTTTCTCTGTGAGCCTTTTGAGACCCATCAAGAAAAATAAGTGGTACACAGGGAAAATACAGTTTCCAGTGGTGTGATTGTTAGGAGATCACCGAGCCAACAATGAGAGAATAAAACATTGAGCAGCAGCATGAAGACTACTATCTCGACTCAGGTGTAATGTAACATTTTCCTATATCCAACGCTCACGTAGCTTTGGTTTGATGATGGCTACAATCACCATATGTGTCTTCTCCACACATTGCTGAACACCAATCAGTACCCCCACCAACAAGACAATCACCGTGCCAAGGTGTAAGTGATGCATGACACTACTGCGAATCAAATGCAATGCTTGATTTCTGGTTTCTTAGAATTAGAAATGGTGGTGTATGTCCAACATAGCAAATGCATGGATCATCGTGATTAGCCACACCAACTTGATTAGGTTCAGAGATGACGGACCATCAGTTCTGCTTACTGCAAGCATGAGTGCATGACAATTTGAGTAGGGCATGTCTATGTCTCCGAATACAAGATAGATTTAAATGTTCTTTCTGAGGGAGGAGACGATTTTTTTTTGGAAAGCTTCTTTCCACAGGTTACTCATCAGTTTTGATGAAATATTCATACTAGTATTATGTCAATGCGGAGATCCAATGGACTTATGGACCCTTGCTTGTATTGGGGATGAGGTGGTTAACCTTTTCTTTCTCTCATTTCGTTTGCCTATACCAAACAACCAAACTTGAAAGGGCCGCAGAAAGCTAGCTAGATTGACATCTGAATATCCGATCCAGGGGTTTACTTTCACAAAGAAGACGACTGGACTGGTAATACACTATAATAACACAAAAGCAAGTTGTGATACAAAGACGTATATGACACTTTCTTATATATCTAAACGTACTAAGGATGAGTCTTGAGAAAAAGCTACGCATATCACTTCCGTATATCCAACTAGCAAGATGCATGGCCCATGCAATTAGCACGTGTAGCTAGCTTTTTCATGGTAACATTTAAATCTTTTTATTTACTCAAAAATTGTTTTGCTAATAGTTTTGCTTATTCATTTGACTTTGGTGTCCTCTCTCCATGCACCCCATATATCATTAGCATGAATTATATATAACTACAATTAAAGCTATTTTTATCTCATTTTCCACTTCCATTTTTCCCACTCCTATCCTATCCTATCTTTGTTCAATTTCTAGCCACGCAAAATCAAGATATGCTTTTTCTGAGCTTTGTTAGCTACTATCCATATTGTTCACTTCTTTAGCCCTTGTCGTGGGTTAGATTCCACAGTAGTAATCGGATTGTTCAACGTGGGTCGATGCATGTGTCTCCGGTGACTTAAGAACTCAAAACACAAGGGGTTTATCCTAGTTCAGACGTCTAAGCCCTACGTCCAGTAGTGGAGTTCTTCGTGCTAGGAATACTCAATTGAGTTCTTACAAGACACACACACACAAAGAGAGAGAGAGAGAGAGAGAGAGAGAGAGAGAGAGAGATGTAGGGGGAGCACTATGCTGCTATTCTCCTGGCCAGGGATCCGAGCTGGAGGTCCGATCTAGGTTTCGGTGGGTTCCAATGGTTTGTTCCCTTGTACAGGATCCCATGCCCCGCCTTATATATCGAGGGGGCGATGGGAGTACAAGTTCAGGGGGTTTCATAGGGTTCTGAGTCCTAAGCTTTGATCTCCTGACTGCGTCGGCACCATCCTTCGTCTTGTAGCGGGGTGGGCGGACAACGCTCCAACTGCCTCTAACATCTACCGCCATCGCTTGGAGTTGACCGTCAGGTGTTGTCTACTGTCGTTTTGTTGTCCCTGGGTTTGCCTTCGCATGGCGTCCTTCACACGCCATGATCTCGCCTGCACATAGAGGGCAACTGCCTCATGGTGGTCCGCACCGACGGTAGCTACCTCAGGCCGTTCGCCATCGACCACATCATGATCGCCCCCGGACAGACCATGAACATGCTCCTTGAGGCCAACTGCCCCAAGAACGGCTCAGCCAATAGCCGCTACTATATGGCCGCGCTGGTGTTCGTGACCAACACGTAATTCAACTTCGATAAGACCAAGGCCACGGTCATCCTAGAGTACACAAACGCGCCACCGTTCATGGGGCCACCTGACTTCCCTGACCTACCGAACTTCGGTGACATCGCCGCGGCGACGGCGTACACGGCGCAGCTTCGGTCCCTGGTCACCAAGGAGCACCTGATCGACGTGCCAATGGAGGTTGACGAGCACATGCTCGTGACGATCTCTGTCAACACTCTTCCCTGTGGGGCCAACAAGATGTGCGACGGCCCCAGAGGCAACCGACTCGCGGCGAGCCTGAACAACGTCAGTTTCATGAACCCGACTACTGACATCCTCGATGCCTACTATCATGACTCCATCAGCGGCGTGTACGAGCTGGACTTCCCCAACAAGCCGCCCTTCTTCTTCAACTTCACCGCCCTGAACCCGCCGCAGGAGCTCTGGCTCACGAAGCAGGCCACCAAGGTGAAGGTGGTCGAGAATGGCACCGTCGTGGAGGTGGTGTTCCAAGACACGGCCATCTTCAGCGTCGAGAGCCACCCCATACACCTGCATGGCTTCAGCTTCTACGTGGTGGCCAGAGGGTTTGGTAATTTTGACAAGGACAAGGACCCGGCCACGTACAACCTAGTCGACCCACCATACCAGAACACGGTCTCCGTGCCCACGGGCGGCTGGGCTGCAATGCGCTTCCGCGCGGCAAATCCTGGTGAGTACTCCATTTGCTAAATTAATCTTTGGGCACCAATGAACTACATTATATGTTGTTATACGGATTATTTTTTTCTTATATATGTTGTGTTTTTATTCTTTATTGTTATTAGGTGTGTGGTTTATGCATTGCCACTTTGATCATCACACGGTGTGGGGCATGGACACTGTGTTCATTGTGAAAATGGCAAAACCCCAGACTCAAATGATGCCACGTCCTCCTAACATGCCCAAGTGCTAAGGATGGATACAGGGGCATGAGCCATAACAACGGTTTACAAGCAAGACAATCGAGCAAAATTAACTAATCTTAGTTGATTTTGGTTGATTTAATTATTTGCGGTACATATTTTAAGTAGAGTGGTTCTTCAAATAAAATGGTCAGTCGAGGACTCGAGATGTAATTAGTATGGTTTCTGTTCCTTTCTTTCTCATTTGGTTGGAAGAAAAAAATATTTGTTGCATTCATTATTTGTGTTAATTTACTCCTAGTTCAATTTTCAAGTGTAATTAAACAATGTACGTTACGGAGCTACGTTCTGTATACCGTGAAAAATAATATATATAAACACGTGCTTCATATATGTATTTTTTTTGCCATGATAAGATCATAATGATCATTTAGAGAAAAATTGTTTGATAACAACACTGTTCAAATACCTTTTTATTTTTAGATTAGATGATAGAATAAAAACACATCCTTTTTCTGTGAAGATGTCTTAGCATGTATTTTATTAAAAGGATATAGAATTACACGACACAACTATGATAGAACCCTGTAGCGCATATTACAACCATCAAGGTAGTGGCAAGCGACTTGGAACAAACCAAAGCAGAGAGAAAAAAATGAGGGGAGAGGGACCCAAAACCCAAAACCCTAACTGATTGAACATGTGGAAAAAAAGAGAATGCAATGGTTGCTTACGGAGAATATAAAGCCACGGTGGTAAAACTGTGGCAGAACCGTCTAATCTAATGTCTTCTAAGAGTACTTGTCCTCCATTAGACACTAAGTACTCAAGGGAAGACACTAAATTACGCAGTTCCGTCGAGCACACCCTAAGGGAGAACCCGAAAATCCACATTTTTCCATCAGGATCACAAATGAGAGAATAAAGCTTACAATATTTTAAGTCATTTCTTGCATCACTTTCCATACAACATCAGAGTATAATATTTATTAATTATAACAGCGAAATATAAATATGTTATCAGAGTTATGAATAATTTAATTTAACAGCGGAATATAAACATGTGATCAGAGTTACAGCGAAAATAAATATCTATTCATGACATGATGAAGCATTGATATATAAACTATGACAACAGATTATAAAATTTCTATTTATAAAAATATTTAGTGAGAGTTATAAATAAAAACTATGATCGCAGTGTAAAGGAATCCTCGCTGAGCCCACCAGAAGGTTCCCGCACACAAGTATCAGCTCTAGCATCCTCCTATCACCTGCAACAGGGTAGAATAAACCCGAAGTACTCAATTATACTCCGCAAGACTTACCCGTTAGAAGAAAAGAAAAGACTCCAAGGATATGCAAAGCTATCTGACTTGTGGGTTTATTGCATCTGCAGGAGCATTACTAAACGTGCGTCCTTATATTCAATTTTATTAGCAGTCAGCATTAGTTCATTAACTAACCATTCTATGTAAGCACATGTGCTACTTTCAAGCAGGTGGTAAGCATACACACAGGCATTTACAACTGCTAAAAGACAAGCAACACGTCGTCGAGTAAGACTCGTTACCGAAAAATGTTTTCGTTCTACAAACCCCTGATTATTTTTGACATTTGATTGATTAAATATATATTTTCGTACTAGGGCTCATTTAGTTACCTTAACAAACTAATTTCTATGGAGCTACAAAAATTAAAGTGAGCACAAAAAATTGTTAAGAATCTACTATAAAAATTTTAGAGCCAACACTATCACCAATTTACCACAACAATTCCTACAAGTTTATACTTTGACAATATTACATATCTCAAATTAATTATATAGCTTCTAAGAATATTATAAAACTATGTGAACAAAATATACTAGCAGATAGATCATGATTTTAGGAGTCCAACAAAATTAGTCTCACTATTTTTGGACATCTACACAAATTTATCTTGAATTTACAAGTTTACCTTATAAACTAATTTGGAAAATGCTTTTGAAAAGAAAAGGCCGGTGGCCAACTATTCGGCCCAGCAACTAAAACGGCCCGCAACGGGGAGCCCACGCGTGTAGCAGGCCAGCCCAACAGGCCCACAGCGTGAGCGCTCCAACGCATCTTGTGAAAGAGCCCTGACCTAGCGAGTTATTGCACTGAGCACTTGCGCACTATTTAGCGAGAGACGCTCTTTGCAGCTAAGCCCTTGAACTATCTCGTCCTCACCACGGGATGGTCCCCGTTGGCCTACGCATGATGGCACGACTCCGACAGGCGTAGCGCGCATACCCCGGCCACCAGAATGAAACACCAGCCCCATAATTGAGCCGACGAGCGTCGTGGAGCCAAGACGCAACCCTGGGTGGCGATTAGGAGTTAAACGGTGACTTCTACAGCGCTGCCCACTGTGGTGGCCCAACCGCCACGGCAGCGCGAGCGGTCTGGCGAGCTAACGCAATCAATGGACTAAAAGAGGGTGATTGAGCATCAGCAGCTTACAACAAACATGGTCGAGGTGGTGGTGAAGTCGGAGACAACCCCCACGACGCTGGCCATGTGCGAGCTGATGGGGCGGCGGTGCTCAAGGCGGACACCGACGCGTCAGCTCACCACTGGCGGCATCCCAAGCGGCGCTAAGGCAAGCACCGACACAAGGGTATCAAGATGAGCCTATATCTGGATTGAATCAAACTAAAACCAAGCGTAACGCCTTACCCCCAAACGTGTCATCCCATGACGGCAGGATGACCAGCAGCGAGGAAAACCTGAAATTGACCACCAAAAGACCATGGCTGAGCTTGATGAGAATGGGATGTCCAGCTAACTTCCTATTCTACTCATAGATGCGAGGAATTGGACTAGAAAGCTTTGAGCTAAGAGAATCAAGGGATGGAGGGGTGGTGGTCAAGCGCACGGGTGGCCATGGAGCGTGCACACGAGCGAGCCGAGCAAGTTAAGGCAGGGTAGCTCCAACTAGTGGGGACAGTACGAGTACCTACGCCTCAGTAACGCGATGTGTGTGCTTGGTGCGACACGTTAGTGTTAGAGCAGCCAAGCTTGATCAGTCATGTTGGTGCCGGCTAGCGGGGACAGGCGAGGTAGAGGGCATCACCCTCGCCATAGCGACCGGGGCCATCAACTCAGATACAATGAACAGAAGGCATGTTGGGTCATGACATGGTAGCTAGATTGAAAGGTGAGGCGGGCACCACATCCGCCGAGTCCAACCCGCCGTGGTCACGGTATGCACTATGCGCGGCACCGCAGCCAACCACCTAAGCATGACGTGCGCACAACAGCGAGCCTAATCGCAGACGATGCGTGACCTCAACTCGGTGCGTGCTGAGCAACGGCTGTGGCCCGACCGTGGCCTGGCCATGGCCTGAGCCCCAGCGCTAGCAGTGCCTCGCACGCGGTGACCATGTGTTTGGGCCAAGCAGCGCTACCGATGTCATGCACGACTTTTAAAGTGACGCAAAAATTGCTAATGATCACGATTAAGGTTCAACTAATTCCATGACTCTAAAGTTGATCTTATTAGCTATCTAACGGAGCAATCCGCACAACAAAAGGGCCACCCGAGAGGAAGATACATGCGTGCCAAGATGAGTTCATCCTCGAAGTTCCAGTTCACGACAGATCGTTGACACAAAAGAGCTATCAAGATAAAGATAGTGGAAATCAAAGTAAAGGTGTTCTTGGAATCCATCTTACCCACCACCATGGCATCGGACTCGACTAGCCACACCCAAGCAGCGCTGGCCTCTTACTTGGCGGTGTGAAGGGTGGCTTAAGAAACCCAGAGGCGGATCTCAAGCTGGCTGTTTACCCAAGTTGCCTTAGAATAACAATCCTAGGCTGCCCTCCACTCCTAGAGGAAATGCCGGGCGTCGACATCGTTGTAAGAATCAGAGGAGTCCGATGACAAGTTTGGCGTAGAGGCAGCGTTAGATACAGCATTGGAGGGCTCGCTGGCCCTAGGAAGAGGACAAAGGCTATCATTCAAGATGAACCTATAAACAAGTTAGAAAAGTTCATCGCTATGAGCAGAAGATATCGATCTTACCTCATGCGTCGAAGGCGCTGGCTCACTGGCATGTCCTCCTCCAGAACCTCCTCTACCGCAAGTTTGCCTCGGTTGTCCTCGCCAGCCATAGGGTCGATTGGATCTACGAGAAGAGGGGAGAAAACCACTACAGAGTTTGCAAGGGCGGAGAAGTCCAAAGGAATAGGAATAGTTATGAGTTTAGATGTGTTCAAGGCTAGAACCCTCAGCTGGTATTTGTAGCCATGAAACAAGGTGGTGGACATCTCAGGACGTGCAAAAGGCAACCACAATTAATAGTAGGCGATGCGCCACCTCACTAATGTCAAAGAGAATGCGACATTGATGACTGAGGATAGAAGATTGAGGGGTTTTCTTGATAAAGGCCATGTTTTTAGACTTAATCGGATGAATGTTAGAAGTCTAGAATCGACTATTTTCAAATCGGCTCTTTAGCCGAAATAGGAAATACAATGAGGCAACAAAAAATATGGTTATCACTAGTTCTACACAAAATACATGTTGATATACAGATTACAAGTTTAGAATATCCTAGATTGCTTTCAATGCTTCTAGTAGGATAGCATCAACTTTTGTGATTTGGTGCTTGTCTTCTTCGGCTGATCCAGGAAAATCCTCAAGACTGCTGCAGATGGCCCTACCTTCTCTAACCTTGGCTAGCAGTTCTTGTTTCTTCTGCTTAATGGCATCAGGTACTTGAGCCAGATTGGACTTGTGGCGATCAATGGCGGCCTTCATATTCTCTAGTTCCTTCTCAAGTTCTGATCACCTGGCTTCCCGTTGGGTCAGCTCTGGATTGATCTTAAGAGAGGAGTTCTTCAAATCATCGATCAGCTGTGTTAGCTCTTTGGCCCCTTGCCTGTTGGAGTTCTTCTTGGCCAGTAAAGCTTCACGGTTAGACAGTCTCCTCTAAGCCATTTTCACCTTTGGAGCTTGATCTTCAATGACGAACAGAGATGACAAGACCTTGGTAAGAACTGAGGATAAATTATCCTTAAAGGCAAAGGAGACTCTTTGCATTAAATCCGCATCTTGTACCAAATCGGCTATATTCTTCTCAAGCATTGACAATATATCCCTTAGCCGATTTCTTTAGTGTAGGTGTAGTTGATCCCATTCTTAAGCCTAGACATGGTGGATGATACTCTATAAGACGCCCCTTCCTGTCCAAGCTTGGGGGATCGAATTTGGTGCCCTGAAAAGGTCTGTTAGAACAGCTGGCAGGGGAATTCAATCGAATAATTTTTTTCTAAAAAAGGATGGTAAATTACCTCACTATCAGAAGCAAACTCTCCATCTAGAGCTATGCACCTAGATGGACTGGCGCACAGAAGACATGGGAGTGTCATTCTTGCCACTAGAAGTCAAAAAGGTTAGAAGAGAAGTTGACTCTTACCAAGTCGTGCAAGCAAAAAGAAGGAAGATCTTATCCTAGTTGAAAGACTATAGTGGCTTCCATTACTTCACTGATACCCTCTCTTCGCTTCAGCATATTCCTGAAGAACGGTTGAGGAGGCAGTTGACCAAGACCAAACTAACGAGCTACAAAAGAAGGGTTGTAAAACTCATAGGTTGGAAGGTTGCCTAGAAGGAATGAACTTGTAGACATCTTGCCATGACCATGACAAAATTTGGCTGGAAGAACACAAGGTTTGATGAAGGAATTGAAGATTGCAGCCGCTATTTTATCTGAGCAGCCTAATTCAAATTAAAATTTGAATAGGAAAGCCAACTCATTGTTCTCATCCTCATCATACGGTAACCAAGTCAGGATATCTACATCAAACCCTCTATAAAATTTCTTAAAGAGATGGCCAACATCGATGGCAATTATTATGGCTAATGCAGTTTCACCGTAGTTCATGTACTGACGGGTTCTTCCTTCTTTGTCTCTGTATTCCTCATCAAAGTTGGAGGAAGGAAAGCTCAAATTCTAGAGATTTGGCCTTACAATCTTATGCATATACAAGTTTAACCACATTTGTATTAGCCACCAAGGGCCGCTGATGGTGTGCACTGCTTCATTCTTCAGGAGCTGGGCGGCCACCTGATATATCAATGGTAAGCTAATCCCAATAGATATTTGCTAAGAGGAATTTTAGTGCCTACTGCCAGATGCTCTGCCATGAGTTTATGATTGTAAGTCAGACCACAAGATGACCCATAGAAAATGAATCTTTCTAACCACATGTTTAGGAAGGCTAGATATTCTCTTTCGCTAATAGTTGATCCATCTCCAATATGGTTTAGAATATAGCTTACCCATCTTGTGCAGTCTGATATTTTGGCTTATTTCTTGGATCCTGCACTTAAAAAGTCATAAGGTTGCATTGATCCTGTTATTCTAAGTGAAAGCTCTAGTTTGGTTTTGGTGAATTGATGAAACCCTAAGTGCTAACCTAGTTTATCAAGTGATCATGAGATAGGTAGCACATTCCAAGTGGTGAAGCAAATGAAGATCATGACATGATGATGGTGATGCCATGGTGATGATCAAGTGCTTGGACTTGAAAAGAAGAAAGAGAAAAACAAAAGGCTCAAGGCAAAGGTATAAATAGTAGGAGCTATTTTGTTTTGGTGATCAAGACACTTAGAGAGTGTGATCACATTTAGGTTCGATAGCCGTACTATTAAGAGGGGTGAAACTCATATCGGAATGCGGTTATCAAAGTGCCACTAGATGCTCTAACTCATTGCATATGCATTTAGGATCTAGTGGAGTGCTAACACCCTTAAAAATGTTTGTGAAAATATGCTAACACATGTGCACAAGGTGATACACTTGGTGGTTGGCACATTTGAGCAAGGGTTAGGAACTTCATCGGTGGAGTGTCCGTCTATAGAGTGCGGACAGTCCGACGGTGCCACCGATGCCCTAGACAGAAAAGATGAAGGTCACTATAAGTGACCAGACGCTGGTCTCGGTTGGACCAACGCGTCCAGTCAGTGGCAGCAGAGGGCGCACAGCGTCGATCATGGATCGAATGCTAGGTCACTTAGTGACTGGACGCTGACAGGGTGTGTCCGATCCTACTGACATGGTAGTGGACAGAGGAGTCACCGAGTGATTGGACACTGGGTGTGTCCAGTCGAGCATGATCGGATGCGTCCGATCATGAAAAGTCATCTTTGAATGCTTACTAGAAACGACCGGATGCTAGGGTTCATTCATCCGGTCACTTTGAGCTGCTGCATCCGGTCGTCACTTGACCGTTGAGATCGGGCGATCAACATTTGAAGAGAGGGGACACATGGCACGCATCGCATGACTGGACGCTGAGGTCCAGCATCCGATCAATATGACCAGAGCGTCCAGTCACCCCGTGTTGTGCCTAGTGAAGGGTTACAATGGCTCTATTTCGTGGGGGCTTCTATTTAAGCCCCATGGCTGACTCAAGCTCACTCTCTTGGCCATTTGTATTGACATAACAACCTTGTGAGCTTAGCCAAAGCCCTCCCACTCATCTCCATCATTGATTCATCATCTTTGTGAGATTGGGAGAGAATCCAAGTGCATTGCTTGAGTGTTTGCATCTAGAGGCACTTGGTGTTCATGTTTCACTGTAGGAGGACAAATCCACTATAGATTGTTTGAAGGGGATTTGATTGGTTTCTTGATAGATAAAATCAAATGGGTTAGGGTCACCCATAGGCCCAAGAAAATAGACATTGGGAGCAATAGCTGATGGAATCAAGATTTCGTTCCTCATTTCCTAGAAATCAGATAAAATAAAATTAAGAAGAAAGGAAATGCAGGGTAGCGGCCGGTACTTGGAGAATAGGAACTTGAAAGCATACCTCAGGGATGTGGTTGCTGGTTGCCATTACAGCCAAAGTAGATTTGAATCTAAGCAAGATCGCTTGAATAAAGGCTTTATAGGGTAGAGGATTTCCTAGGGTTGAGACTTTAGCGATGGCGCCGTCGGCTGTTAAAATTTGCTCTAAAAAGAAGGGAAAAGCAAATGGGCCGAGTGAGTTGGGATACTGTTGGGATATTATATAAGACTCGGACCGAGAAATCAGGAGTCACGCGTATATCTCGGAATAAAATGGTTGTGACGCGATAAACAGGTAAATAGAAATTTTGGAATAAAATCATTTTTATCCCAAAATTGGGGGGCATGTGTTTACACCAAAATTTGGAAAGAAGAACGTAGGAACTCAGAGCTTCCAAGATTGTGTCAATCAAGGAATTGATTGCATAAGGATCGATATCAGCTAATTCAGATGCAGCACTGGAATCGGCTCTCTTCGAATGACGTTAGCAGATAACGACAATGAGCTAGGTTGGTGTAGGAAAATATATGTCAGACTCTACAAAAAGGGAAAGATTAGGGTCTAAATTATCTTAAGTTAGGAATATTTTCTTTTATACCAAAGATTGTAATGAGTCATACTTGAGTAGGATTCATGCTTAGGCCCCGGGTATAAATAATGGACCCCGACTATTGTAAAAAAGACAACCAATCAATCAATACAAGTTACTTTTTTGGCTTTATGCCAACCCTTAGGAGTAGGAGTAGTGTAGATCTCGGCGAGTTCTTCAACAAGCAGGGCTGCATCGGTCGGGCCGACCTTCGTCTTGTTTATAAGTACCATCATGGCTTATACTTTTGTTTATACGGCTGCATCGGTTAAGTTCGACCTCCACTGTGAACTCTAGTATAAGCTAGTTATCGACTCTTATCTAGTTCAAGTATGGCTGCATCGGTTAAGTTCGACCTCCACTGCTCGAATTAGATTAAGGTCAAGTTATCAACTCTGCCTAAGGGTGGCATCCTTCGGGTAGATTCATTAAGTTACAGATCTTACTGATGTTCTTATTGTTATTAGTTTTCAGCAACCTCAACCTGCCCGGTCAAGATCGATCTAGATCAGCCTCATATCCTTTTAGTCTATCGTTCGCTTTGTTACAACACGATGTTTCTTACTTTGAGCGACGGGTTATGTTTCATCGGCTATTCTACTTTGATCTCAATCGTGCATAGTACATGGTTAAGGCATGTCTGATCTTAAGGAGGTTTGCTAGCTAGTTAAATTTGGTCTATAGTTTGCTATTATGGCTATAACGATCCGGTCGATCCCCACTGATGGCACTTTAGATCGAATGATGTTAGTTGGTAGATTTGTTTTCGATCAAGTGTGGCCTTGGTTGTTTGCTATGCCTGCATCGGCTAAATAGCCGATCGCCTATGATTTAACGCCTATAGTGTGTCTCCAAGGTTCTATTAAATGTGAATAGATTTGTTTACTTTAAAGGTTTGATTTGTTGTCTTTATCACGGCTGTCATCGATCCGGTCGAACCCCACTATTAGAGATAACAGGTTAAGTCTCATGAGTTCATAGGTTTGTCCATGTTAAATAGTCGATTGTTCTCACGCTGTAGTTCCTTTTCCACCTGAATCGGCTATTTCAGCCGATTTGTTTGAGCTTTCACACATATAGCGTGTCTTTTGGAAAGCCTGTCAATGTATAGATGGTTTTATAGATTCTTTAGTTTTAGTTTGTTATTATCATCATAGCTGTCATCGATCCGGTTGAACCTCACTGTTGATAGTAACATATTAGATTCATAACGTTTGTAAATCCATTTATACTAAACAGTCAATTTGTTCGCATGTTATATCCTTTCTTGATAGATTCATTGGCTCAATGCTTTATATTGGTAATACTCACCAAGCTGATAATTTTACTTACATCTGCATGCATTGTACTTGTTAACATAAAATCAATCGCGATCCACGAGCTTTACAGTCCGTAACAGCTGATTTCTACGAGTATCGGTCGTTTAGTCGATTTTCCCGCCTGGCTGCTCCTGAAGCGGCACACTTGGAACTGTTTGGGCAAAGCCAGCATGTTCCACCTTAATTTACTGATAAACTTTCTCTCCTTGTCAATTGCAGGTCAAATTGACTAGCATGCCTCGGAAGAAATTCGTAGGATCAGCTAGCCCTGTGTTGAAACCAAGCGGATCTCCAGCCTTGCTCCATCAAGCACATCATTCTGGCTTACTGTGTGCCAGGCGCATCGACACATTTTTGGGCCGACACCAGCACAACAGCTTGGCTGACTTTGCACATGCAAACAGCCTATGCACCCGGGGAGCTATAGGGAAATACCAAATGACCTTTATGGGACCTCCTCTGGTCTTGGTACCCTCATCTAACGGCCCTTCCTTGTACCGTGGAGCTTCACACTTGGGGCACTTGTTCAAGTCTTTGTATTTTTCACTACGGTAGAATATGCAATCATTGGAACATGCGTGGATTTTTTTCAACCTCAAGGCTGATGGGGCAGATCATTTGCTTGGCCAATTATGTCTTTTCTGGTAACTCATTTTTTTCTGAGAGCATTTTCCTTATTATACCAAACAACTGATCAAAGCCTTTATCGTTCAATCCATTTGTCGATTTGAACTCTAACAGCATGATGTTGGCTTCTAGTTTGTTCATTAGACAATTCCTATACAATAGTATTTTGCCATCTTGTCTTATTTTCTCTAGCTTTCTCAGTTGTCTTTCACTAAGGCATCCGGTTTCTACATTACGTAGCAACTAAGAAATGACATAGTTATCCTTGGTATCGTTAGCTAGCGTGTTCCTAAACACATTATTAACTATGGCCATAGGTTCCGTGTTGACACCGAGTTACTCGTCAGCACCGTGGATGGCTACGTCAGGCAGGTCCACATCATCATCGTTTTTCTACAGAACATTCACACCAACCTCACCATGCATAGTCCATATCGTATGGTTTGGTATGAACCCCCTGGTAATCAAGTGCAATCGTATAGACTCAATTTGAAGAAAGTTCCTTTGATTCTTGCTATCTTTGCATTGGTAGAAGACAGGATTCCTATTCCTAGCATGGGCTTTGGCATTGGTGATAAACTGGGTGACGCCATGCATGTACCATTTGTCCGTTCGGGACAGATGTATCAACTCTCGATCCATCTCTACATAAAAAATACTGAGACAGTAATTACAAAGAATTAATAAGAAATCGAGCTTCATGAACAATAATTGTAGCTCGAAAGTACTATTTTTGAAAAACATTATTGTACACTGATTATTAGAAAATTAAAATTGGTAGCCCCGGCCCTGTAAATTGAAAATCATAGTAAAAAATAATTATTGCATAATAATGAAGAACAACTATTCTATTCTACTTCTAAGAACTAATTATAGCATCACATACTAACAATGATGATCTTGACCACCATGGAATAATTAGCTAGGAATTTAAATATGGTCATAGACACCAACCTTTTGGATGATGGATTCACCATAATTTAAGCCTTGCACAAATATCCAATTGGAAAAGTGCTCTCTAGAATGGAGAAAGAACTAGAATGAGAATCAAGCAACATAGCCACCAAAACTAATTTCTGTTCAGGGTTCCTTGTCCCGTCTCTGAAGGCGGCCACAAATGCTGTTGGCCTGGCCGATGAAGCACCTGCTGGTCACCAGTGGGCCGTCCGCTCAACATAACCATTCATCATCTATACTTCTTCGTTTTCCTAATCCTAAAAAAAGTAGACTAAACTTTTGGGTTAGGTAGGTTTAGTAACTCGCGTGCTCTGACGTACTAGTAGAGAAACGGCCTTTGATCCCACCTCAAAATTTTGTTTTAGTCCTAGTATTTTTCGCGCCCGGAACTAGAGATACCTTTAGTCCCGGTTTGTAGCTCCAACCGGGACTAAAGGACCCTGCCCAACGGCTACTGTGGCAGGCTTTTGCTATAGGGGACCTTTAGTCCCGGTTGGAGCTACCAACCGGAACTAAAGGTTAACTTTTACTCCCAGTTGGTCCCTCCAACCGGGAGTAAAAGTCTACTCCCGGCTGGAGGCTCTATCTGGGACTAGGAAGGGACCTTTAGTCCTGGTTTCTGTCTCCAACTGGGACTAAAGGTCCCCTCCTATATAGCCCTTGTTCCTTCCCGAGCTCGAGCCACTTCGAGCTCAGTGTTCGTGCTTCATCGCTGGCCTCTTTCTCTCTCTTCTTCCTCATCACCGGTGTATCACAAGATTTCTTCCATTCCTCCATCGATTCTTGGTTCTGAAGGTCACCAACTTTATACTCTTATGTTTCATCAGTAGCTTATTTCATTTTGTGGACTAGATATATGTGGTTTTTTATGTTAGATTTTTTTTATTTGTAAGCCAATTAAGCTCAAAATCACTTTAAAGTTTGCGTATTTGGATGAAGGAAGGTTAAAGTAGTTATTCAAAACTAGTATTGAGTTTTCAATTCTATCATGCATAGCACACTTCATGGTTGGAGATGTAGAGAATTTTAGAGTTTTTTAATTTTATTTGTTTATAAAATGAGAAATTTATATTATATTAAAAATGAGTATAGAGAGTAGATGGCAACTGCTTTTGGGTCCTTGGCCTCTCATCGGGTTCCAAAGCGACTAAGGCCAGACCTTCCTCTCATTGCATGCGGCAAGTGTGAGGAGAAGATTGTGATGGAGTACCGGGTGAGAAGGAGTGTCCCAACAAGGGTCGTATCTTCTACAAGTGTCCAGATCACAATGTGAGTTATTTTGTCGCATTTGATGATTATGGTTAATTTATACTTATTTTCATGATGATTGTGATTAAAGTTCTAATTTTTTGTTTTAATTTTAGTGGGATGGCACTGGATGTTTAGGCTGGTACTGGAAGGAAGAGTATGTTGAACACGTGCAAAACTCTCTTGCATAGGCGGCTATGGCGGCTGATGAGGCAGTGATCCTGCAGAAGAAGCCCATAGATGTTGAACAAACGCATGATCTATCTGTTTTAGTTGGGATTGGTCACGAAATCCTTATGCTGCTGAAGTACATTTTAGCTTTAGTTTTTTAGTGGTAGTTGGGATTGGTCCACATTGTAGCGAGACTTTCATAAATTAATACCTGTGTGGTGGTGCCTGCATGTCGTATAATTAACTGATTATGTTCTAGATTTTAATATGGTATGTATGTCATGTAATGCAGATGAGCCGGCATTGGATGTACAATGCTGATCGCCGCTCCCAAGAGTTCATTGAGGGCGTGCATTCTTTCTTACGTGTGGCCGAGGAAAACAAACATGATGGTTTCATGTGCTGCCCATGTGTCATATGTAAGAATTTGAAGGAATATGCTAGCTCAAGGAGTCTTCATTCACACTTGTTGAAGTCGGGTTTCATGCCAAACTATATTTGTTGGACGAAGCATGGAGAAACCGAGGTTGTAATGGAAGAAGGTGAAGAAGAACAATGGGACGATGATGACATTATTGCTAAATATGGTGCCTTCAATGATACTGCAATGGGGGAAGCTAAAGAAGAGGTAGTGGCAGAAGATAAGCCTGCTGATGATCTTGGTCAAGCCATTCATGATGCACAAAGAGAATGCGAAAGTGAAAATGAGAAGATCAAGTTTGAGCGCATGCTAGGGGATCACAAGAAATTGCTATACCCAACTTGTGATGCGGGACAGAAAAAGTTGGGTACCACACTGGAATTGCTGCAATGGAAGGCAAAGAATGGTGTATCTGACAAGGGATTTGGGGAGTTACTAAAAATCCAAAAGAAGATGCTTCCAAAGGATAATGAATTGCCCGTCACTACGTACGAAGCAAAACAGGTAGTCTGCCCTTTGTGATTAGAAATCTAGAAGATACATGCATGTCCTAATGACTGCATCCTCTACCATAGCAAGGAGTACAAGAAGTTAGATGCATGCCCGGTATGTCATGCATCGCGGTATAAGATCAGGCGAGATGACCCTGGTGATGTTGAGGGCGAACGTCCCACGAAGAAAATTCCTGCCAAGATTATGTGGTATGCTCCTATAATACTACACTTGAAATGTCTGTTCAGAAACAAAGACCATGCAAAGTTATTGCGATGGCACAAAGAAGACCGTAAGGTAGACAATATATTGAGACACCCTGCTGATGGGTCCCAGTAGAGAGCAATCGATAGAGAATTCCTGGAGTTTGCAAATGACGCAAGAAACTTAAGGTTTGCTTTAAGTACGGATGGTATGAATCCTTTCGGGGAGCAGAGCAGTAGTCATAGCACTTGGCCTATTACTCTATGTATCTACAACCTACCTCCCTGGTTATGCATGAAGCGTAAGTTTATTATGATGCCAGTGCTCATCTAAGGTCCAAGGCAACCTGACAATGACATCGATGTGTACCTGAGGCCACGTTGAAGAACTTCTACTTTGTGGAACAAACCAGGTGTATGTGTGTGGGATGAGCACAAACAGGAGCACTTTGACCTGCGAGCATTGTTGTTCATAACAATCAATGATTGGCCTGCTCTAAGTAATCTTTCAAGACAATCAAACAAGGGATATAATACATGCACGCACTGTTTCGATGACATTAAAGGTATATTCTTGAAAAAATGTTGAAAGGTCGTGTACCTTGGCCATCGTCGATTCTTCCTACGAATCATCCCTAAGAAAGAAAGGCAAGCATTTTA